>NC_069499.1:185405917-185685917 GCF_027579735.1 Bombina bombina | reverse complement strand
GTTTGTGAGCTCTTCTGGTTCGTTTGTCCAAATTGGCAGAGGAATTTGATGTTTCCTACCGCATTTTAAAGTGGATGCCTGGACATTCTCTTCACAGTCACCTGGATGGACTGAGTATTAAGTTCTCCCTAATGAGGGTTAAAAAGAATTTATAATAACTTTGTTATTATTTGTGATCTGTGCTTTGTTTATGACTCACATTATTCATTGTTACGCTATAACTTTTTGCCACTCAAATAGATCCTCATTATACATCAAGACAGTTTGCAACCATAAGGTATCAAAAAATGAAACAATATAACAAAAAAACAAACACTTTTCAATATATATACAAGTGTAACAATTCTAGTACACTATAAATTTAAATGTAAAAATAGTGCAAATGAAAGCATGTAAATATATAAGAGGAGACGGAAACGTCCCTCCGGTCACAAATTCTGCAGACAAAAAGGAAAAATCCAAATAAACTAATCTTAGGTTTATAAATATATGTACATAAAAAAAATATTGATAATGGGCTCTTAGTTCAAAAAAGAACTAAAAAGTGAAGAAGTAATAATACAAAATAAAGTAAAATTTTATTTTTGGAGCATAGAATTTAACCATAGACCTTGAGACCAAAATAATATGCTACCTAATGTATTAGACCAATAAGTAAATTTGCAGGAACAATCCCTATTTAGGCTTCAAGGAATACTAAGTTAGTGTCCGGCCCAAAGACTATTCCACACCAAAAAGGAAATCCTCGTATTCTGGAAGCGAAACATTCCTATCTTATAACATTTATAAGGTGGATTCAAACCCTCGACCTGAATTTGAAGGGAAAAGAAAGAATCAAACCTAAATAGCTATAAATTAGTGTGTCTTAAACCACTAAACCACCTTAGAGATTTACCACATATGGTGGAAATCTCCAAATAATCATCTTTAAAGATACTGAAACATTAATATCCAGACTAACAGCAAAGAACCTGTTAAGGATCTAAAACTCTAAGTCAGAAAAACCCTAGCTCAACAGTAGAAAGATAAGTATATCTTTTAAAGAAGAATAGCCATTAAAGGCTAAACTAATTTATACTCAGAATTAAAAAGTATAAACGGTCTATACTATACTATACACATATTTTGATTCTCATTTTTAGCAGCTTCCTTTAAATTTATTTTTTTATTATTATTTTATTATTTTATTGTAAATATGTAAGTAGAACTTTTTGTGATTACCTGTGTACTGTTTTGACAGATTTGTACCCTTGACAAAGGTCCAATGTTAGGAGTACTGGATTGTACCGGATAATAAAGAATTTATTTGAATTAAGCAAGAGTGCCTGGTTTACTATACAGTGTATATATATATATATATATATATATATATATATATATATATATATATATATATATATATATATATACATATATGTATACACATATGTATATATACTGTATATATATATATATATATATATATATATCAATACAAAAATTTTGCATAGGAAATTAGCGCTTCCAGACAAGTTCCCCACTTGCTTTTCCCCAGTAAAACTCCATGTACACTGTTACCAATCCACAAGAAGATTCAGGGTAAAATATGCAAAATATCAGATTTTTTGCTTCAAATACTGTTTTAACACAGCAATCCCTTAATAGGGTTATTGCAGAACTACAGAAACCACTGCTAGACAGCCTGTTTCGTTTTTTTTAGAACTCTTCAGTAGCAGATAGATTTCTGATTGCTGCTTAGGTAAAGCTAATTTCAGGGTTAAATCAAAATTCATTAAAATTATGGTGGAGATAAAAGTCTGAGATTAAAATCCTCCATGTCTCAAAAGTAAATCAATAAAAAAAAAATTGCATAGGAGATTAGCGCTTCCAGGCAAGTTCCCCACTTGCTTTTCCCCAGTAAAACTCCATGTACACTGTTACCAATCCACAAGAAGATTCAGGGTAAAATATGCAAAATCTCAGATTTTTTGCTTCAAATACTGTTTTAACACAGCGATCCCTTAATAGGGTTATTGCAGCAATACAGAAACCACTGCTAGGCAGCCTGTTTCATTCTTTTTAGAACTCTTCAGTAGCAGATAGATTTCTGATTGCTGCTTAGGTAAAGATAATTTCAGGGTTGAATCAAAATTCATTAAAATTATGGTGGAAATTTTCATATCTTACCCAGAATCCTCTAGTGCATTGGTAACAGTGTACATGGAGTTTTACTGGAGAAAAGCAAGCGGGGAACTTGCCTAGGTGTGCTAATTTCCTATGCAATAAATTTGTATTGATTTACTTTTGAGACATGGAGGATTTAACCTTGAAATTAGCTTTACCTAAGCAGCAATTAGAAATCTATCTGCTACTGAAGAGTTCTAAAAAAGAATGAAACAGGCTGTCTAGCAGTGGTTTCTGTATTGCAGCCATAACTCTATTAAGGAATTGCTGTGTTAAAACAGTATTTGAAGCAAAAAATCTGAGATTTTGCATATCTTACCCAGAATCCTCTTGTGCATTGGTAACAGTGTACATGGAGTTTTACTGGGGAAAAGAAAGCGGGGAACTTGCCTGGATGTGCTAATTTCCTATGCAAAAATGTTGTATTGATTTACTTTTGAGACATGCAGGATTTTAATCTCAGACTTTTATGTCCACCATAATTTTAATGAATATAACATATATATATATATATATATATATATATATATATATATATATATATAAAATAATACACACATTATATATACATATATAAATATATATATATATATATATATATATATATATATGTGTGTGTGTAATATATATATATATATATATATATATATATATATAAAATAAGATAATGAGATGTTTTTCCCTCTGCACCAGATTGATCAAAGGGAGGGAGGCTGAGAGAACTTTGCCCAGGCCGGACAACAGCATACATTTAAGACGCATCTCCATTAACAGCAGGCATTCATTAGTTAAGTCAGCAGCCCCCATGTAACCCTCTTACCATAAATTACTGACCTAAATGGAGAGGCTGTTAGTGCCACGTTCGGACAGAGAGGGAGGGGGGGGACTGTACTTGAGTTCTTACCGTGCAGTGCAATAAAACAATAAGTCTGTTGTTGGGGCGGGTGCTACTACAGTCACAGCTTCACCAGCTTTAAAGAAAGCTGCAGTTTTTTTTACACAGTGCGCAGGGGCTGTGCAGGGAGACCATGCAATTTAACACATCTGACAGCCCTGCGCTCTGTTTTCATCGTCTATTTGGCCCTATCCACTGCGACCCATCGGGAAAAGTCCCAGCATCCCGGTAGCCCAATCCGGCCCTGCTGCCAAGTTCTTTGAAAAACCTTGTGTACCTAGAAAAACTGATGCTGTTTTGAAGGCAAAGGGTGGTCACATTGCATTTTGTAAATTGATAAAAAATAAACTATTAACATTTCTATTTTTGAAAGCATTCTTACTTTAAAGCATTCTCACACCTGACTAAAACATTTGCTCAGTTCTATGTGTGTGTGTGTGTATATACAGTATACAGCTCTGGAAGAAATTAAGAGACCACTGCAAAATTATCAGTTTCTCTGGTGTTTAGTTTTTTTGTTTTATTCTAAACTAAACTACTGAAAGCACTTCTCCACAATTCCAAATACTGTACAAATATTGTCATTTCGAGTATTTATTTGCAGAAAATGACAACTGGTCAAGAAAGCAAAAAGATGCAGTTTTTTCAAACCTCAAATAATGCAAAGAAAACAAGTTCATATCCATTTTTAAACAACTCAATACTAATATTTTAACGTAGCAAGAGTCCAGGAATCAATATTTGGTGGAATAACCCTGATTTTCATGCGTCTTGGTATGCTCTCCACCTAGTCTTTCATATTGCTGTTGGGTGAGGTTTTGCCACTCCTGGCGCAAAAATTCAAGCAGCTCAGCTTTGTTTGATGGCCTGTAATCATCAACCTTCCTCTTGATCCTATTCCAGAGGTTTTCAATGGGGTTCAGGTCTGGAGATTGGGCTGGCCATGACAAGGTCTTGTTCTGGTTGTCTCCATCCACACCTCGATTGATCTGGTTGTGTGGCATGGAGCATTGTCCTGCTGGGGAACATTGTCAGAGCAGAAGGAAGCTAGTTTCTGATTCATACGTCCTTCACAAAGATAAATCTATGCCAAGCAAAATAAAACTAGTTGGAATTCCTCAATAATATTTTAGCAAACACTTACCTACATTATGAGTTTTGCGCTAAACAGGGTGCGAAACGAACACCAACAAATTTGCATTATTTCACTCTCCATAGCGCTGCCATTACGAGTTACTGAAAAGCCTTTTTGTGCTGTGCGTTATGGTGCATTAAGCTCCATACCACACAAAAGCCAATGGACATCAATTGTGTTAGAAAAAAAAATAACACCTGAAGTGCAGAATGGCAAATTTCCGTAACGCAACCCCATCGATGTCTATGGGGAAAAGAAAGTTAGGTTTAAACCTAACACCCTAACATAAACCCCTAGTCTAAACACCCCTAATCCGCCGCCCATGACATCCTCGACACTAATAAAAGTTATTAACCCCTATTCAGTTGCTCCCCGACATCACTAACACTAATAAAAGTTATTAACCTCTATTCCGCCGCTCCCCGATATCACCAACACTAATAAAAGGTATTAACCCCTAATCCGCCGGCCCCCCACATGACAAAACACTAAATTAAACTATTAACCCCTAACCTAACACCCCCCAAACTTTAAATTAAAATTACAATATACCTATCTTAAAATAAATAAAAACTTACCTGTGAAATAAAAAATACCTAAATTAAAACTATAAATTAACCTAACATAACTATTCTAATAAAATTAAAAAAAAAACTACCAATTAAAAATCTAAATTACAAATTTAATAAAACCTAACACTATGAAATTTTTTAAAAAAATCTAAACACTAAATTATGAAAAATAAAAAACTCTAAGCTTACCAAAGATAATAAACAAAATTATCAAAAATAATAACAATTACACCTAATCTAATAGCCCTATAAAAATAAAAAATCCCCCCCCAGAATAAAAACACCCCCTAACCTACTATAAACTACCAATAGCCCTTAAAAGGGCCTTTTGTAGGGCATTGGCCTAAGTTAAACAGCTCTTTTACCTGGCAAAAAATACAAAGTCCCCCAAACAGTAAAACCTACCACCCAACCAACCCCCCCAAAATAAAAAACCTAACTCTGAAAAAAACCTAAGCTACCCATTGCCCCTAAAGGGGCATTTGTATGGGCATTGCCCTTAAAAGGGCATTCAGCTCTTTTTCTCTTCCCTTAAAAGGGAATTCAGCTATTTTACACTTTGTCCAAAGCCCTAATCTGAAAAAAACACCCCAAAAAAATAAATAAATAAATAACACTAACCCCAGAATGAGAGGACTTCTAGTGGGCGGCGTATGAAGATGGCCACAGATTATTGAAGCACCGTGTAGCTCATAGACAAAGTGACCATATATTAGCCATCCTCACATCCCTTGGCGAAATTTGTGCCCGGGAACTATCTTGGATCAAGGCATACCACCCCTTGGCCGCCGAGAAGCAATTTAAAGTAGAAAAGGACGTTTGGCACTGTGGCGGGCTTCCTACTGCCACATTGTATATAGTTTCACCTATACAATGGAAATAATTACCACTGGAGAACCGGGTACAGCCGCCTGAATACTGGCTGAAATAAGAGCGATCTTCATACCTAGGCTGGACTGACTTTTATCCTCCTGCACAGATCTCTGCGCAGAAATGAAACTAACGGAGCAACATCTGGACATACCTTGCAGAACATGACAAGCGAGGCTGCATCCCACACACATGAGACAGATAGTGGCCTCATAAACTCAGCTTTCGCGCAAATGAGAGTTGCAACAGAGATGCCGACGACTAGGACAACTCCTTCATGTCTACATGTGCTAGAACGTGCCGCAGATTCACCTTGTGATCCAAAATAGGGCTTACTGCTGCCCTTATTACCCTCTCTGGCGCGTATCTTAGCTGGATCAAGCAGTGAAGAGAAAATCGCCTATTACACCTCCAATCCCACAAACCCAACTAAGAACATCTTCGGCTCACAATATCTGCCCATTACTAGACATGGAGACCGACAGGACCATTATGCAAGCACAATTAAACTTATACCTGCTCGACTTACCATCAAACCTGAAAAGATATGGCATGGATTCAGACTACTTAAAGTCGATTTGAAATGTTGCCAAGCCACTAATGCTGGCTGGAGGAAACAACTTGAGACCCGTTTAGTTACAGTAATTGGATGAACTGGATATCTCCTCCGTGTATCATAAAGGGTTTGTCGCTCTGTAGCTCTGTATACTGTACTTGGACAAAAGTTTATGTATCCTGCTGCATAATCATAATGATGTCTCAATTCTCTAGTTAAAATGTTTGTTTAATAGGGTTCGCATTGGGTTCTTTTACCTTGTTTATTTGTTGGACTACTGTTATGTTATGAAATTGAGAACCATCAGATCCTCCCCCTTAGTTAAGAAACTAGTTAATCATGAACATGCCGATTATTTATGTATCACAATATAAGACTCTGCTAATCTAGGCTTTGCATATAATTCATTGCTGGATCACAGACGCTTTCTGATCTAAGTTTCCCCTCCAAGTGATAATTTGATTGCAGCTCTCATACAATCATCATACATAACGTATTGTTTTTTTTAACACATTTGTTCTGGAACTCATGCTCCAAGTGTTATAACTCTGTTACTCCTGTTAGGGGTACCAGTGCATCATACAGAGACAATACTCTTGTAATTAGACCTGATAGTTACCTCCTTCTTCAGTATATACCATATGTTATAGGAATTTTTAGTGTGTAAGGGGATTAAGTGCAATTTATTACAACAGGCTTGGACCTTTAAAACTACTATAGATGTTTTACTCTTTCTATTAGGCTCAGACAATAGATGCCACCTCCTCCAGGATTATCCGATGATAAGAGACTCTGCTTATTCATCATTATCTAGATCCCTGTTCCCTGGTATATAGATGTAGAAATCCTATTGGCTGATTAGAACAGCCAATAGGATTTCACAAGCTATCATCCTATTGGCTGATTTGAATTTGAAGAATCAAATCAGCCAATAGGAATGCAAGGTACGCCATTTTGAAACAGCTACCTTGCATTCAACTTCAGTGTACAGCGGTGACCGTATGAAGAGGATGCTCTGCGATGGAGATGGATGTCTGGACTTCAGGAACCATGAGTAGATATTCTGGGGTTAGTGTTAGGTATTTTTTTATTTTTTTTGGGGTGTTTTTTTTCAGATTAGGACTTTGGGCAAGTGTAAAAGAGCTGAATGCCCTTTTAAGGGCAGTGAAAAAGAGCTGTGTGCCCTTTTAAGATCAATGCCCATACAAATGCCACTTTAAGGGCAATGGGTAGCTTAGGTTTTTTTTTAGAGTTAGTTTTTTATTTTGGGGGGTTGGTTGGGTGGTGGGTTTTACTGTTGGAGGGACTTTGTATTTTTTTCCAGGTGAAAGAGCTAGAGGTAGTTTATTGTAAGTTAGGGGGTGTTTTTATTTTGGGGGGCTTTTTTTATTTTTATAGGGCTATTAGAAGGGGTGCAATGTTTTTATTTTTGATAACTTCCTTTATTATTTTTTGTAATCTTAGTGTTTTTTTATTTTTCGTAATTTTAGTGTTTATTATTTCTTGTAATCTCATAGGAATTTTTTTTTTTCATTTTTGTAATTTAGGTTTTCAATTTTTTTATAGTGTTAGTTTTTTTTTAGTTTGTAATTTAGGTTTTTTTATTGTTATTTTTTAAAAATTTTATTGGAATAGTAATGTTAGGTTAATTTATAGTTTAATGTTAGGTTTATTTTTTATTCACAGGTAAGTTTTTATTTATTTAAATATAGTTATATTTAATTTTAATTTAAAATTAGGGGGTGTTAGGTTTAGGGGTTATATTTTAATTTAGTGTTTTGCGATGTGGGGAGCCGGCGGTATAGGGATTAATAGGTTTAGTTTAGTATTTACGATGTGGGGGGCTGGCGGTTTAGGGCTAAATAGGTTTATTTAGAGGCGGCGATGTGGGGGCCGGAGGTTTACGGGTTAATAGGTTTATTTAGTGGCGGCTATGTCGGGGGTGATGGTTTAGGGGTTAATATATATAAATAGTGTTGGCGATGTGGGTGGGCGGCAGATTAGGGGTTAATAACTTTATTTAATAGTCACAATGTGGGTGGGCGGAAGATTAGGGGTTAATAGGTTTAATATAGTGTTTGCGATGCGGGATGGTGGCTGTTTAGAGGTTAATAGGTAGTTTATGGGTGTTAGTGTACTTTGTAACAGTTTAGTTATGAGTTTTGTGAAACATTTTTGTTACTGTTCTCAGATCGGTGTACCGCAAAACTCGTAATCTAGCCGTGTGAAAGTAAGAGAAGATTGGACATAATTTTATAAGCCTGTCCATAAAACACTAAATAACTTGACATTTGCTAACAGTTCCAAAATTAGAGTATTTTAGAAACATTTTATTCTAAAAATAACTTCAAAGGCTAAACCTGTTCATTTGTTACAGGCAAAAGACTGAAAAAGATCAAATGAAACACACATTTTATTTGCTGCAACCTCAACAAGCAGACCACTAAACTGTTGTAGTAGAATAGTATCTGATACTGATGTTCCCATTTTTAATTCCAAGAATTCTATTGTACTTTCTTTAGAATCTGTATAATAGGAGACCTATCCATAAGTCCTGCATTTCTGTCATGCAGGACTAGATTTTTCATTTTTCGTATGGACACAGTTCACATGCTGTGAGCCTGTCCACATTTAATCTCAAGTTGTGGGGTGCATTTATTATTTTTATGTTTAGTATTGCACAAGTGAACCAAAGGCACAAGAGTGGCCTTGTCAATCACCTAAGTCGAATTCATCTGCCAATTCTAAGTTGCCGGAGAGGGTTTTGGAAGCAGCTGTTTAAACATAAATATAAGCTGCAAACTCAAATTTGCCATGGGATAAATAAACTTCATAGTTTTGTTCAAAATTACCAGTACTGTCATATTGTTGCATTGTGTATTTATTTTATAACTGACCACAGGTGTTGCTTGAAAAAATATGTGCATATCCTACACTACTGGGAGCTAGCTGTTAATTGGTGGTTATACACATCTGTCTCTTGTTATTTGCTCATCAAATGAATTCAGCTAGCTCCCAGTAGTGCATTGCTGCTCTGGAGCTAACTTTAACTATGTGTTTAAATAATCAGTGTACTGTGATTTTTTTTTATGTGTTCCCAATGATCCATTTTACTTGCTGGAGTGTATTCAATTGTTTACAAATATCTTATTTACATTTATTTTGTCTTCTGAAATAGCAGATTTTGCCTGTTGTATCCCTATCTATACTAAACATGTCAATACTTAAGTATTGGCTATAGAAAAGCTATGTAAACAATAATGTTTAAAATAAATGACACTCCCAGGGTGGGGGGACAGAAATGTACTAAAATGTATTGGTGTTTGAGGCTACAGCGAGATATTAAAAAAAAAAAAAAAAAAAAGATGACTTTGTGTGTATATATAAAGATATTAGATAATGAGGCCATCTCTCCCTGCAAACTTATTCCATTTAGTTGGGTTGTGTTTTCAATTAGCAGAAACAGCTATTTTATATAAACCTAAAGACCCCATTTCCCATACATAAGATCTTCAGCTGGTATAACAAGTCCTTGGAAACACATTAAGGGGGAACCAATTTTACAGACCACTGTCCCTTTAATCCCATTGCAGGGGTTAAACACATAATATTATAATATAAAAGAAACAGCAAAATGTTGTAACATATCACAGCATTTTCTCTTTGCACATTTATATCCCTTTAAGTGCTAAGCTGTAGACAGTGTTCTGCAGTACTGAGACATTAAAAAGCATGAACAAAAAACAGTATAAAATTAACATTAGCATGTTCCCTTATACTAAACATAGCAAAACAATGTAGTTATTATTTTTTATGCACTCTTTTGATTTACCTTGATGCAGCACCAGCTGCTGATCACGCGCACTACATTAAAAGTGCACTGGTATTGCGAGTTAGGTGCAATGCAAACACGACCTCGCATTCGCATTGCACTGAAGCATTGCGCTCAGGAGAGCACGCCTACATAGGCTTCAACGGGAGCCTCATTCTTATGCCATCAGAAACGGCATGAGAACTAGCGCAGTGAAGGGGGTATAAGATGGGCAGCAAATGTAAATACATATGTATAACCCCTAAAAACTGCCTAGTGCAGTTATTTTTGATGAAACAAAGGATACATTTTTTTTTTTATAAAAAACTAAAAGACCCTTTTATTTTGGGGGCATTTGGGGTACTTTTAGAAAATTCACCAGAGATCTAATCTCTGGTTAACTTTCTAAAGGCTAATTGCTACCGCGAGCTCAAGTTAGCAATAACCAGCCACTTGTAATGGCTGGTTATTTATTGCGTGCCCAGAAATGGGCGAATTTGCCCATTTGCTGGCAAACAATAAATTAGCGCTCCAGTTGTAATCTGGTCCTTTAGAAAGGTTTGTACAGAAAAAAGGCTCATATATGCATCAGAATTTTCATATTCAATACTGGTGCTGATACTGCACAACACAATACAAATAATTACAAAATAGGTTGCAAAAAACTCAATTCCTGCTCAAATTATCCCCCACCCTAAGAGTAAAGAAACAGCCAGCAGCACAAAAGAAGATTTAAAAAAAAAATATTTTGTAATGGAGTCAGCAACAAAAGTAAACCTTGGATTGCATCAGAATCAATTAACTGACAAAAAAAATTACTAAATTGAAACTTGAACTTTCACTGTCTTTCCTGCCTAATTAGTGTAAATATGAACTTTTTAAAGCATTTCCTACTTAGAGAAAAGCCTTTAAAGTAATATTACAAGTGGAGGTCACATAAGAACACTTCTTTAGACAACAAATGTACTGAAATATATATATATAGGATAATCCATGTTTATACTAACTTGACCGACCCAGCATGCTGCATAAACAGTTGCTTAACAGACCTCATAGAATGGATGAATGCTAGCTATGTCTCAAAGTGAACCAGGACAAAACAGAGTTACTCTTGGTGAGGGGACCCCGGGCATCAAAAATATCCCACGATCAGCCAACTGGCCTGGGGCTTGGAGGCTCTGAACTCGTTGGTTCAGCAAAGGTACAAAACCTCGGAGTGCTGATTGACGCTGGACTATCTTTTAAAAAGCAGATTTCCTCCGTAATTAAATCTTCCTACTTTCATCTGAAAAAACAAAGCCAGGATACAACACTTAATTCCACTGGATGATATGCCAACAATAATCCATGCATTTGTATCCTCTAGGCTAGATTACTGCAATGCACTTTACTTGGGCCTCCCAAACAAAGAACTCCATCACCTTCAGATGGTACAAAACGCAGCAGCCAGACTATTGACCAATCAAACTCGCTCCTGCCACATAACACCTGTTCTCCACTCCTTCATTGGCTTCCAATTAAATGGCGAACATATTTTAAAATTTACCTGCTGACCTTCAAAGCCTTAAACAACCAAGGCCCACAGTACCTGAAAGAGCTCCTGACACCCTACATCTAATCCCGCTCACTTAGGTCAGCCAACACATCCATCCTCTCAGTGCCAAGAATAAGGACAAACTCAGGCTCCAGAGCATTCGGCCACACTGCCCCTACTTTTTGGAACTCTTTACCGTGCGCAATCAGAGAGGCACTGTACTTACAGACTTTTAATAAAAAGCTAAAGATCCACCTCTTCCATCAGGCATTCAGTCCGCTTATCTGATCTTCAGAAACTCCCAACTTTTATGTCTTTATGTTGGTATATTTGTAAAGTGCTTTGAGTCTCAAAGAGAGAAAAGCGCTATATAACTCGCAAATTATTATTATTATCAAAAACTCACAACTATAATTAAAAAATACTTTCTGTCAAAGCAAAGTTTTGCTTTCACGTAAACATGGAATTTGTGCATGTCCTGATAGTAGTAAGGCCATTTAAGATGATATATACTGATTATTAATTAAAGGGACAGTCTACACCAGAATTTTTATTGTTTTAAAAGATAGATAATCCCTTTATTACCCATTTTCCAGTTTTGCATAACCAACACTGTTATAATAATATACTTTTAACCTCTGTGATTATCTTCTATCTAAGCCTCTGCAAACTGCCCCTTTTTTCAGTTCTTTTGACAGACTTGCAGTCTAACCAATCAGTGCCTGCTCCCAGATAACTTCTCGTGCACGAGCACAGTGTTATCTATATGAAATACGTGAACTAACACCCTCTAGTCCTCTAGTGGTGAAAAACTGTTAAAATGCAATCTGAAAGAGGTTGGCTTCAAGGTCTAAGAAATTAGCATATGAACCTCCTAGGTTAAGCTTTCAACTAAGAATACCAAGAGAACAAAGCAAAATTGGTGATAAAAGTAAATTGGAAAATTGTTTAAAATGACATGCTGTATCTGAATCATGAAAGTTTATTTTGGCCTAGACTGTCCCTTTAAGCTTATTTCAAGGTCATTAAATTAAATTTATTCTTCTTTGCTTTTTTATTTTACAAAAAACTAATTTACAATAATCAGAAGGGATGTGCATTTGTTTTGTTACAAATGCTAATTTGTAATGAAAATATGGATATTTGTTTAGTTTTAAAATAATGCACTAAATAATTTAAAGAATAAGAATTCATGACTGAATTTGTTATTCTTTAAATTAGGTGCATGGAGGTCCCAGACATAGCAGCCTCCAGGCAGGAAGTATTTTTACATAGAGTAATAGACTGGAGAATACACAAAAACTATAAATTATGGGTCTTCCTGGGAAAAGTATTATTGGGGTCCCTAAATTAGGGGGAACTTTGCTGGTGTTTAAACGCCCAACAGGTTGGCATTCAGATCCTGAACTCTATAAATAAAGAAACCTTCTTAAAGGGACAGTCTACACCAGAATTTTTATTGTTTTAAAATATAGATAATCCCTTTATTACCCATTCCCCAGTTTTGCATAACCAACACAGTTATTTTAATATACTTTTAACCTCTGTGATTATCTTGTATCTAAGCCCCTTTATTTCAGTTCTTTTGACAGACTTGCAGTTTAGCCAATCAGTGCCTTCTCCCAGATAACTTCACGTGCACGAGCACAGTGTTATCTATATGAAATACATGAACTAACACCCTCTAGTGGTGAAAAACTGTTAAAATGCATTCTGAAAAGAGGTGGCCTTCAAGGTCTAAGAAATTAGCGTATGAACCTCCTAGGTTAAGCTTTCAACTAAGAATAGCAAGAGAACAAAACAAAATTGGTGATAAAAGTAAATTGGAAAATTGTTTAAAATTACATGTTCTATTTGAATCATGAAAGTTTATTTTGGCCTAGACTGTCCCTTTAACTTGGGAAATTTGTAATAAGAAGAAGCTTTATCTATCTTCAAGACCGTCTCCCCTCACATGTTTAATACATAATTCCAAATTCTACCTGGTAAAACTATCTTAACCTCCTACACAACCCCATATAATGAGGACTTAATCATCAATCACCTTCTGGAAGACAATATGATTTGTTCACAGTCCAACCTGCTAGAGAGAGGATTCTCATGTGCTGCTAAATGGTTAATATACAGGCGTATAAATGACTATATTAAGACTCCCAGGCTGCGCTAAAGCTCCTATTCGCATGACTCCCCAACTCCTTTAGTGAGGGGGGCGCTAATCCGATCTGCGCTAGGCCCTAGACTCTGTAATCCAACCTGCGCTAATGTACCTGTAACAAGAACCATTAAATCTGTTTGCTGTATGAAACTATAGGAAGTAGCGAATTGTGATAGGATATGTCCCATAAATAGTCAAAGGTTAGATGTGAGGTTTTCAAATACATATTGAAGCAGTGTCCCTGCTGTAATACATGAAATGCCCTGAAATCAAAATTTCCATAACTATTACGGTAATTAACCTGAATTTGTTTTAATATTCAAAGTTGATTGTTTTAGCAAGTTTACCATTTGGCTACATCAAGTTGCAATTCAACTACTTCAAGCTTTGCAATACAAATAGAAATGTTGCCACAGTTCCTGTAAGAGATAGAAAATGAACGTCTTTTTACTCACAATGTAATCTAGACCACAGTGTTTACTAGACTAGAGCACAAATTAAAGGGCCACTAAAATAAAAATGTAAGTTTTATGATTCAGAAAAAGCATGCAATCTAGAAAAAACCTGCCAATATACTTCCAATATCAAAACATACACACTCTTTTTTTATACACACTTTCTGAGGCTCCAGCCTCTACTCAACATGTGCAAAAATGCACAGAAAATATACGTAGATACAATTTGTGATTGGGTGATGGCTGTCACATGGTACAGAAGATGGAACATTGGATTAGCTTTGACATTTCCTGGAAAATGTTCTAATGCTCATTTCAAATTCAAAGACAGAGGCCTATCTATCAAGCTCCGAGAGGCAGACAGGAATCGCCAGAAATTAAACCCGATCGAGTACGATCGGGTTGAATGACACCCCCCATGCTGGTGGCCGAATGGCCGCGATTCTGCAGGAGGCGGCGTTGCACCAGCAGCTCACAAGAGCTGCTGGTGCAATGCTGATTACGTAGAGCGTATTACTCTCCGCATTCAGCGATGTCTGTCGGACCTGATCCGCACTGTTGGATCAGGTCCGACAGACATTTCATAAATAGACCTCTAAGTGTATTTTTCATTTATTCAATTATACTGTATTTAGTGGTCCTTTAACTTTAATAGTTTAATTAGCATGTTCAGATGTACCTGGGGGGGGGGGCAGCATTTCCCCTGCATATTTTGTTGCAGAAAACAACAAAAACTCTATGCAAAAACATTGACGAAATGGTATGCAGAGTGGGTAAACACACACACAGGGGCTGATTTCTCAAGGGCCGAATGGCCCCTGATGCCCTTGTTTCCACACAACCCGGAAACAGCAGTTATGAAGCAGCGGTCTTACTATTACTGGTCCGCTGCCTCTGAGGCTGTGGTCTGCAATCCGCCCGATCCTATACGATCCTGTACAATCTGCAGGGGGCGGCATTGTACAAGCAGTTCACCAGAACTACTTGTGTAAAGTTAAATGCCGATAGGGGGCAAGATTACATATACGGCGCAGGCTTCAGTGCAAGCGCTGCAACCCATGCCGCCCGTAATTTCACCTCATGTATAGGTATCCAAAAAACCCCACCGGCAGCTCATAAAGTGCCAAAAATCTGATAAACTAGCAATGTCCAGAAATAACCTTATTTTGGGGGGTTTGGTAGGTGGGGGGGTTACTGTTACGGGGGCTTTGTGTATTTTGTTGTAAAAGAGCTGATTATCTTGGGGCAATACCCTGCAAAAAGCCCTTTTAAGGGCTACTGGTAGTTTATTCTTAGAGTAGGGGGTGTTTTTATTTGGGGGGGGATATTTTATTTTCATAGGGATTAGGTTTAATTTTTTTAAATTTGGTAATTTTGTTTTTTATTTTATGTAATCTTTTATATTTTTTTATTTTCTGTAATTGTAGCTTAAAGGGACAGTCTACACCAGAATTTTAATTTTGACTAGACTGTCGCTTTAATTTATACTTAGTTTATTTTTATTTTAAAAGTAGTGTTATTTTGTTTTATTTTAATAGTAACTTTAGTATTTTGTAATTTAGGTAATTTGGGTTCATTTAGGGGTGTTAGGTTAGGTGGTGTTAGGTTTATTGTGTTGTGGGCTTTGGCGGTTTAGGGGTTAATACTTTGATAGGTTGATTGCGTTGTGGGCTTTGGCGGTTTAGGGGTTAATACTTTGATAGGTTTATTGCGTTGTGGGCTTTGGCGTTTTAGGGGTTATTACTTTGATAGGTTTATTGCGTTGTGGGCTTTGGCGGTTTAGGGGTTAATACTTTGATAGGTAGTTTGCGTTGTGGGTTAATGGCGGATTAGGGGTTAATAGTTTTAATAGGTCGTTTGCGATGTTGGGGTTGGCGGATTTAGGGGTTAATAATTTAGTTATTACTTGCGATGTGGGTTTGATTGCGGATATAGGGGTTAATACACTTTATTAGTTATTCCGGTTAAAAGGTAGATATTGCGCATACGTTAGGTGTTAGTTTATTTTTGCAGGCAGTTTCGGGAGTTACGGTGCTCCCATACTCAGCAGAAGTCCTGCTGCGACTGCCTTGTATGACGAGGTGAAAATGGAGTAAGATTTCTCCATTTTCGCCACGTAAGTCCTTGCGCTGAATATTGGATACCGATTTGTGACGCGGTCCCATGTTAGCTTATGGGAGTAATAATTGCGGGCGACGGGTGAAATATACGTGCCGCATAGCTGCATATAGGATACCAAACCTGCACAAAAACCGTTGTCGCCGGCTTTTGCGGGTGACGCCGCATATGTAATGGAGCCCAGGGTATGCTGTCGGCATTCAGTGATGTCTGTCTGACATGATACGATACAGCATATCATGTTGGACAGACAATGATAAATCAACCCCAAAGAAGCCGTTTTTTTTCTTAGACTAAAGTTCAAGGCCACTGCACCTAAATCAATTACCCACCTGAAAAAAACAAACCTCACAAATCACAAACAACAATTCTAAAAAAAAAACACCCTGTTCAGCACCCCTCAATGACTCTTGCCACCCAAGTATTTGCTAAAAAATGACTATGCTATAGACTCCAGCCCCAGATGGCAAGATGTGAAAAATATGCCAAATTTGCCAAAAAATATCTCCATTGTGCCACTCTTTGGGAAATCCACTATAAAATAGTCTACAGATGGCACTTAGTACCTAAGCGACTTCATCAATTTTATCCGAATTCTTCTCCAGTATGTTGGAGGAATTGTGGACAGATAGGTTCCTGGATGCATGTGTGGTGGGAGTGCCCTAGGATCAGATTATTTTGGAGATCTTGTATGAAACTTCTGGGAGATTTGCATTATAATTTACCCTTCTCACCGGCCCTTGTTTTATTACACTTGTGCTTTCCTAGAATGCCTTTACCGAGAAAAATGTTCCTGATTTATTTTCTTACAGCTGCCAAATTGATTATTGCTAGGAAATGGAAACAGGAGTTACCCCCTGCCACTCAGAATGTCATTGAACAACTCAATCACATGAAACACATGGAACATTATGTATATAACTTAGTCGGGAAGATTGACTTACAGTTTATGGTATGGGAGGGTTGGATAGAACTGTTTGGCACCTGATTGAGCGAGAATAACTGATAATAGCTAACAGTAACGTTGATAGTACATCCAGCATATTCACACCCCTTTATCTTCTATCCCTTTTACTCTCCCTTCTCTCTTCCCCCTTAATTTTAATTTTTTATTTTTTTTTTTATGGAGAAGAGAAGAAAAAAATGACACTTATTGATTTGCCTTCTCATGTTTCAATAAGGGCTACTTGCTATGACTTCCTACATTATGTTATTTGATTGTTAATACATGGTTAACATTTTTAATGTTTCATACTATAAGTTGTATAGGATTTTCTGGATGCAGAAACTTTACCTAATTTAAAGTGCTATAATATATGATATATTGAAAAAAAAAAGAGGAAATACAGGAGCATAACTACCATTCATATTAAATGTTTATAAACATTGTAATTATTTTGTTGTATTGCAATAGATGAGAGATGAACAAATTGCATGCTTTGTTGTAGCTTTATCTATTTTGTATTTCTTCAATAAAAAAAATTTTGATTTAAAAAAAAATAAATGACTATGCTATAAATCTTTAGCCTTTCTTCAGCAATTCCCACAAAGCAATCCATTCAGATCGATAGAGGAGCGCTCCAATAAAACTTTTATTTACAGCTAAAAAAAATAGTAGTATCAAATACAGGACTTAAAGGGGAAGTATACACCAATTTTAATTTAACTACATGTAATAAACATTACTATAAAGAATAATATGCACAGATACTGATCTAAAAATCCAGTATAAAACCGTTTAAAAACTTACTTAGACGCTCCCATTTTAGCACTATTAAAAATGTTAGTTGGAACACCCATTGCAAATGGTTCTATAGAAAAAAAAGCAGACACTCCCACCTTCCACTGCATATGAATAGACTCTTTACACAAACAGGAGCAAGCTGGAGTAGGTATACGTCAGTATTCTCCTAAAACTTTGGGGCTTGGTTAGGAGTCTGAAAATCAGCGCAATGTTATTTAAAAATAAGCAAAACTATACATTTTTTAAAAAATAAAAAAAAGCTGTTTCGGCAATATATATTGGGATCATCTACAAAACATTTATGCAAAGAAAAATCTAGTGTATAAAGTCCTTTTAAGAAACACAAGTCCCTCCACGTCACTTAAAAGGACATTAAACACAATTTTTTTCTTTCATGATTCAGATAGATCATACAATTTTAAACAACTTTTAAATTTACTTCTGTGTATTGCATATTATTGTTGTGTTTAACCAACATGAATAAAATGTAAGTGCTCCTCTATTGTTTACCGTTGATGGATAGTCTGTGGCCATTTAGATTTAAGCACCATATAATGTTTTCCAATGATACACAGTGAGCTACAAGGTCTATCGAAAGAGCGGGTCCAGAAGTGATGATTTCATAGGATCATGCAAGGTCCAGGTGATCTAAAAGAGGGACGCTGATGCAGCTGGTTGTTATAGCTGTAGTAGAACAGGCGTAGGATAAAACTAACCAAATCATACGTCCTTTGGCCTGGAGGTACCTAGAGGCACTTTGCTACTATCAAAAATGTAGTACCCAAACTTTGAAAATGATGACTCCTGTATTCTAGCTACGGTGTAAAGGTATAGGAAAATTCTGCATGTATTAAACGACGGGTGGACTAGGGAACCTGTTGACCCGTCTTTGCAGTGAGCAGGCAGCAGACATTGTATGTCCACTGCCTACAGTCATCATTGCACACGGATTCCTTGTGTAACAATGTCACCTGCTCTTGCATGCAGGGTCAATAAATCACCCTGAAAATGGTGGCAGAGAGGTTAAAGGGACAGTAAACCCTATTTTTTTCTGCCCTTTAATTTGTTCTCAATGGTCTATTTTACCTGCTGGAGTGCAATAAATTGTTTAGAAATAGCTCCTTGACTTTGCAGTATTTTACAGAAATAAACATAGAGATGCACTCAACTCGGCTTAGAACTGAAGCTGGAAATACTTCCTTGCTTAGCCCCTCCTTACTCCCAGGGTACAAACTCTTTCTGCACACTATGCCTTTCACAAAGGTAAAATCTCCTGTAGCATATCAGTCTGACCCTGCCAAATGACAGTCCAGCACCAAAATACCAGGCAAATCTCCTTTGAAAGATAAAAGGAGACAAGAGGGGCACCTCATATGTGTATCAATATGTCGCATAGGGAAAAAACAGGAAAGAAAGCCAAATGGGTACTCACATTAAGCCATAGTACATATATGTACTAGTAGGTACAGGCTGGTAACTCGAGGTTTACCGGCTAACCTTTAAGAACCAGGTATACGGCTGCTCTCCTCCTCACAGATAAATCCAGAGCTATATGAAAAATAGGAGACAAGAGGGGCGCCTCATGTGTGTATCGATATGTAAAGCCAAATTATAACATATATAGAACGCCAATTGGGTACTCACATTTGTCCTTAGTACACTTATGTACTAGTAGGTGCAGGCTAGTAACTTGGGGTGTACCAGCTAACCCTCTCCAGATGTAGATAGGCCAAAGCAGGAGGAGCCTACTCTTCCGGATGGTACAATGGAAAGTCAGTTGGAGCAGTATAGACTGCTAAATATGAAGGTGAACCAGTGCTTGTATTACAAAAATTGGTTTATTTAAAAACAAAATTAAAACAAATTTAAAAACATAAGCAAGCAAAGGTTTTGGATGCAACGCGTTTCTTAGCCCAAGCATGGGCTGTTTCATCAGGCATAGTGAACCTTCCAACTGACTAGCCATTTAAACTAAAATTTGATCAATGGTAAACAAAGACACACCCCTTTTGGGTGTGTATAGGAGTGCACAGCATTAATTAGTTAATTCATAATAGCAACATATTCACAGAATTGTATACAAAACATACACAAAATATAAGACACAAATTCAGATATAGGAATCAACAAGCACCATCCCATTAACACATTGTGTTTGAGCAACACACTGCGCTCGAACAGACATGCAACATGAGATGCAAAAAGGCAATTCTAATTGTTTGTTGGCACTGAATGTATATAGATTTTTAACATATGCCCATCTCAAGAGCTAGGCGTTCACTTTACTATTTGTCATCCTCTCCTCAGTCTGACCCTGCCAAATGACAGTCCAGCACCGAAATACCAGGCAAATCTCCTTTGAACAAGGGTAACTTACGTCTGGGGTTTGTTTGTTTTCCCTTGTTCAAAGGAGATTTGCCTGGTATTTCGGTGCTGGTCTGTCATTTGGCAGGGTCAGACTGATATGCTACAGGAGATTTTACCTTTGTGAAAGGCATAGTGTGCAGAAAAAGTTTGTACCCTGGGAGTAAGGAGGGGCTAAGCAAGGAAATATTTCCAGCTTCAGTTCTAAGCCTAGTTGAGTGCATCTCTATGTTTATTTCTGTATTTATGCAAATTCTCTTAGGTCACCCTAAGAGAAAAAGGTGTAACCAGACGTGGCCTCCTTGCACACATGCCATAGAAGGATGCAACTGCACCTCACTGATGAGGCCCATAGAGGCCGAAACGTACGTCTGGGGTTTGTTGGTTTTCCCTTGTTCAAAGGAGATTTGCCTGGTATTTTACCTTTGTGAAAGGCATAGTGTGCAGAAAGAGTTTGTACCCTGGGAGTAAGGAGGGGCTACGCAAGGAAGTATTTCCAGCTTCAGTTCTTAGCCTAGTTGAGTGCATCTCTATGTTTATTTCTGTATTTCAGTATTTTAAATAGCTGATTTTGCCAGTTGTATTTCTATATGTAAGTATAGGCTAAAGAAAATATGTGTAAACATAGCCAGCAGAAGACATTACACTACCAGTGGGAGGTAGGAGAGATAAGTAATAAAATTTTATTTTCCCATTGTTCTTTCTAAGGCCCCAATGTTCAAAACATTGACAGACTGATGAGAAACTGCTGCTTGGGTTTGCCAGGCTCGCAGCCCATCGGTCTGTCAATATATTAAAAAAAGGGGGCTGACCCGCGATGTGCTGACAAGTGGCGATGTGTCAACCGTAGGGGTCATAGCTTCTGCAAAAGTCTGCCAACAACGCCACTCGTCGGCATGATCGGCAGGAGGGGCCATATTTGAAGTTTTCCTACTCAGCACAGTGCATTCACTGAAAACTCCTTACACGCCCAACCCCATCACATCCTAACACTGCTACACTATTAACCCCTAATCTTTCATAACCTATAAACCTAACCACCTCCTAACCTATTAACCCGTAAACAGCCAACACCCCCCCATTGCAAACTACCCATACACTACCTAACTCCCTAACAGCTGCCCCCCGACCCCTAACCTAAAACCATCTAAGTTACAAAAAAAAAAACATTACCACAAAGAAAAAACACTACCAAAAATAAACAAACAGACTTATACTAAAACAGTTAAGGCTTTGGTGCAGACATTCAAGACATAAACTGTTCATTTGATTTTGGGTAGAAAGATTTCTGTGTGTGCAGAGGTCTTAGTTAGGATTTACTTGCAATGGGGTTTTGGAGATAAAGGCAAGACTAGTTACAGTTTACAGAATGGCGGGAACCCCGGTTCTAATTAACACACCGGAGAAGGAGAAGGTTAAAGCAGGAATGACACTAATATTTATATTATCTGGGCGGTTATTTATTGCAATCATTTTTTCCCAGCTTTAGTAAGATGGTCTTTATAGCACCTGTGGTGAAATATAGTTTTTTTGGTTTTGTGTTTTTTTTTTTTAAATTTTTTATTGAGGTTGTGCAAAAAAAATACAACATATAAGAATTCTAATAGTACAAAAGTAAAGAGAGAATTGTAGTGTTACAATAGACACCAACACACATGAATTCTACATACTGGATTACAAAAGATAGATATCTGGAACCTCCATTTTAAAAACATTTTCTCAACAAGTTTCCTCATTTAACATGAAAGGTAACTCTTGAACTCAATGACACTTATCTAGTATAGAAGAGGAAAATTGGCATTAGGGATGGTCACTTTTTTTTAGCAGACTAGCAACTGATATATTAAATGTTTTAATAATAAATGCGGTGAGTATATAGCTCAGTGATGAATTTAGAGTATAGTCTTACATTATGAAGATAACAGTGTATTTTAGTAATTTTAATTTTCCCCAAAATGTGTAGGGTAACTCTTGTACCTGTAGTAGTGGTAGAGATGCGGGGGAGTAAGGTTAGAACCTGAAAGGAGGAAGTCTGTATAGTGTGAAGAGAGTACCCATAAGATAGTGGCCCGCGATGTAGCTATAAATATATATAATTCAAATGGGAGCCTGCTAGTCATTGAAAACTTTTATCTAAGAATTCCCATAATAGGGTCATAGGACTAGGGTACGTAAAAGGTTTACCTATGTTATATATTAAGCTAGAGGAGTAAACCATTTGCAGTGTTTTACTGTGGGAATAAAAGAATAATAGGTGCAGGTAAAACTGTTAAATGAGATTACTCTATTTTAAAGATAATACAGAGCAGCCAAAACCAAGTGAACTTTGAGTAAAGTAAAATAGCTTCAGAATATCGAACATACTGAGAGGTAGAAGGTAAAAGAGGTGACTGCATAATATTCAGAACATAAAATCTAACCAGGGAGATCCATCTATCAAATTGAATGCTGCTAGTAGCTGGTTGCAGCCATACGTTATAGATAAGGAGATAAACATATAGAAAAGGGAATGTCTACAAAAGTCTAAGAAATAAACCTCTACCATATGCACGTCCCAAATTTGAACATACGCCATTACAATAACAACATCATGTATATATCTGGAACTTGTTAATGATTGCATAAATAGTTATGGGTTATACCTCACTAACATAAGAACAATAATGTGTGTATCATACAGTGTGAACTATTAAAAGAACACTTCTCTGAAATATGGCAAGAGTCTGTATCTAAGGGAAATGTTAATGCCTAACACTGAAAGGCATCAATATACCTACAGGGAGTGCAGAATTATTAGGCAAATGAGTATTTTGACCACATCATCCTCTTTATGCATGTTGTCTTACTCCAAGCTGTATAGGCTCGAAAGCCTACTACCAATTAAGCATATTAGGTGATGTGCATCTCTGTAATGAGAAGGGGTGTGGTCTAATGACATCAACACCCTATATCAGGTGTGCATAATTATTAGGCAACTTCCTTTCCTTTGGCAAAATGGGTCAAAAGAAGGACTTGACAGGCTCAGAAAAGTCAAAAATAGTGAGATATCTTGCAGAGGGATGCAGCACTCTTAAAATTGCAAAGCTTCTGAAGCGTGATCATCGAACAATCAAGCGTTTCATTCAAAATAGTCAACAGGGTCG
Source organism: Bombina bombina (assembly GCF_027579735.1). NCBI lineage: Eukaryota > Metazoa > Chordata > Amphibia > Anura > Bombinatoridae > Bombina > Bombina bombina. Next base: position 185,662,402 of record NC_069499.1, on the reverse strand, counting down.
CAAGAAGCGTGTGCAAAAACCAAGGCGCAAAATAACTGCCCATGAACTGAGAAAAGTCAAGCGTGCAGCTGCCAAGATGCCACTTGCCACCAGTTTGGCCATATTTCAGAGCTGCAACATCACTGGAGTGCCCAAAAGCACAAGGTGTGCAATACTCAGAGACATGGCCAAGGTAAGAAAGGCTGAAAGACGACCACCACTGAACAAGACATACAAGCTGAAACGTCAAGACTGGGCCAAGAAATATCTCAAGGCAGATTTTTCTAAGGTTTTATGGACTGATGAAATGAGAGTGAGTCTTGATGGGCCAGATGGATCGGCCCGTGGCTGGATTGGTAAAGGGCAGAGAGCTCCAGTCCGACTCAGACGCCAGCAAGGTGGAGGTGGAGTACTGGTTTGGGCTGGTATCATCAAAGATGAGCTTGTGGGGCCTTTTCGGGTTGAGGATGGAGTCAAGCTCAACTCCCAGTCCTACTGCCAGTTTCTGGAAGACACCTTCTTCAAGCAGTGGTACAGGAAGAAGTCTGCATTCTTCAAGAAAAACGTGATTTTCATGCAGGACAATGCTCCATCACACGCGTCCAAGTACTCCACAGCGTGGCTGGCAAGAAAGGGTATAAAAGAAGAAAATCAAATGACATGGCCTCCTTGTTCACCTGATCTGAACACCATTGAGAACCTGTGGTCCATCATCAAATGTGAGATTTACAAGGAGGGAAAACAGTACACCTCTCTGAACAGTGTCTGGGAGGCTGTGGTTGCTGCTGCACGCAATGTTGATGGTGAACAGATCAAAACACTGACAGAATCCATGGATGGCAGGCTTTTGAGTGTCCTTGCAAAGAAAGGTGGCTATATTGGTCAATGATTTGTTTTTGAATGTCAGAAATGTATATTTGTGAATCTTGAGATGTTATATTGGTTTCACTGGTAAAAATAAATAATTGAAATGGGTATATATTTGTTTTTTGTTAAGTTGCCTAATAATTATGCACAGTAATAGTCACCTGCACACACAGATATCCCCCTAAAATAGCTATAACTAAAAACAAACTAAAAACTACTTCCAAAACTATTCAGCTTTGATATTAATTAGTTTTTTGGATTCATTGAGAACATGGTTGTTGTTCAATAATAAAATTAATCCTCAAAAATACAACTTGCCTAATAATTATGCACTCCCTGTATATATAGCTAATCACTTATCTGACACCAGTTATTTTGGGAGGGCCAGCTGCATGATGAATCTGCTTAGTTTGGGCACCGTCCAAGCAAAATGCCGATCCAACGGCTAAGTTAAATGCAATCCCCAGTAGCGCATGGTTCCAACGAGTGGAGCAGGATAGCGTTTCTCTCACTGTTAAAGCAGGTAGTGCAAGTAGGCAGTCAGCAGTGACAGAAGGGGCAGCATTTCCAATAGGCATCTTCTCCTTTGCGCAGGGCCCTGCGGAGGACAATGTTTCATTCAGCTGTTGATCCCCATGACTCCCGCACACATTTTGGGCAATATCTCCGATGCAAGCCTTCTCTCTTTTGTGTGTCTTCCTGGAATGAAGGGCCGGCCGCATCCCCCCACCCAGGGTCATTGCATAGTAGGTAAGGACCGTCACAAAAGTCCAGTGGGTTAGAATCCAAGTGATTTTCTGCCGTTGTTTGCCCAGAACACATAGGTAGGTGCCCTCCTTGTATAGGTAAGATGGCGTCTCCCTCTACTCCTGCTCTAGAAGTAGTACACTGTGTTGTAATCTTGACAAGACATGAGAGGCTTTCAAACTTAGCATCCATCTTTAGCTCTTTAGCTGAATAGACTTCCTCCTGGATTACAGCCATAGTGAGGCTGCACTATCCGGGTTACCGAGGGGGTGTTAGGATCCTTATTTGTAGGCCGCCACCTAAAATCATAACGGTCCGGTTCAAGACAGTCATACATACAGCAGATATTAGCCTTGAGCTTCTCAGTGTAAGATAATAAACCAGAATATGTAGTTAATTAGTATGGATGCTGCCAAAATCCATAGATAATCGGCGGATTGTTATGGTCTCATCTCCAGTCTTAGATATTGCGACCATGTTTGATCGCTGCCCGGACAAGCCCCCCTAAATATAGTTTTTAATATTTCAGCATTAAAGTGGACTGGTCAAAATAATTCCACAAGACTTTGATCACTGCAGAAACAGTGAGTCCATAAAAAACATCTTGAGCTCCTATTAGCGTGTTAATTATGATCTAGTCCTCAGATTAAAGCTTCACGCGTAAATCTATTTCACCAGTCTCTGAAATTTTTATATTTTTACTTCTTTAATCGTATCCCTAAAGACATAATAGTATTTACTAAAGAATTATTAATATTAACATTTTTATACGACCCTAAAAATAAAACAAAAAACAAATTTATTATGTTTGACGCAGATGGGAGTGTTAGTGCCACAATTACAATGAATATAGTGGAAATAGGTTGCACTGCATATTTCTTAAAATAGAATTTATTTTATCTCTTTGAGATGAGAATGCGTCTCCTTGGTAAGCAGAAGACCAGACAGGCACATTACTTAGCTATGATATGCATTAGAGATGCTCTCATTTGAACTGATAGCAGAGCAGAGTTAATGACATTTATCCAGCATGTAATAGAAATATACAAAGTAATGAAAATGTGTTGAATGTTTCTAGGCAACAAAATATATTAAGTGTCACGCTTTTGGTTTCTTAGATATAACAAATGCCTGTTCACTTTTAACTATTTGTCCTGATAATGTCCAAAGCCCACTGTATATCCTATTGGATTTGGTTACAACTGGACAATTATTTTCTTATTTATTTATTGGAGGTGTTTTATTTTTTTTATTTTTTTTTCGGTTTTTGATTTTTGTTTTCATTAAAACTATTCTTGGTGTCTGTTGTTAAAGAGTAATCCTAGGTTAGCTTCAGAGCGTGCACGCGTCTTTAGCGATTTGGCAGAAGTATATGCAACTATGTATAACGTTGTTTTGAACATTGTTGCAAACACTGTTGCTGGATGGCTAAGGACACGTGCACACTCTGAAGCTCACCTAGGATTACAAGGAATACCTAGAGATATAAGCAAGAATGATAATAGAAGTAAATTGGACAGTTGTTTAAAATAGCATGTTCTATTGGAATTAAAGAAAATTTAAATTCAATGTTTGGCTTTACACCATTATTTAAATTAAAGGCACATGAAACCCAATATTTTTTTATAGATAGAGCATGTGATTTTTAACAACTTTCCAATTTACTTCTATTGTCTAATTTGTTTTGTTCTCTTTGCATCATTTGTTGGAAAGGATACCTAGGTAGGCTCAGGAGCTGTTGACTGGTGGCTGTACATACATGTATCATGTTATTGGCTCACCCAATGCATTTAGCTTGCTTCCAAGTAGTGCATTGCTGCTGCTTCTTCAACAAAAGATACCAAGAAAATTAAGCAAATTAGTTAAAGGGACATTGTACATTAGATTTCTCTTTGCATAAATGTTTTGTAGATGATCCATTTATATGGACCATCTGGTAGTGTTTTTATAAAAAATTATAGTTTTGCTTATTTTTAAAGAACATTGTGCTGATTTTCAGACTCCTAACCAGGCCCCACAGTGCCAGTTGTATACACGCGTTTACAGACTTCTGCAGTCTCCTGTTTATGTTATCTATTCATATGCAGGGAAGGGGAGAGGTGGGTAGTGTCTGCTCTTTTTGCTTACCCAGCCCCTTTCAGTTGGTGTCCCAGACTACCTCATCAAAAGTGCTAAACTGGGAGCTTCTCAGTAAGTTTTTAAAAGGTTTTATACTGCATTTTTAGATCAGCATCTGTGCATAATTTTCTTTATATCAGTGTCTATTACATGCAGTTATATGAAAAGTTGTGTATACTGTCTCTTTAATAGAAGTTAACTGGAAAGTTGTTTAAAATTGTATTCTCTATCTAAATCATGGAAGAAAAATTATGGTTTTCATGTCAGCCATCCACACAAATGGGCCCTGCCTATACAATTTCTGATTCAGTAAATCAGAATCGTGTAATGTCCACAGCAGCAGTTCATAAAATATGCGTGAAATCCACCTGCAAGGGTCGCTTTGTAGTCAACAGGTGGCTGAGAGATAAGCGCACATTCACTCGCTCATGTGCAGGGCAGGAATACTAATGCATTTAAGCAGCACATCAATAAATCAAGCAATAATTACCATGTTTTAAAAGAAAAAATGGAAAATATCTTTTTTTTTAAGTGCTGATTTTTTTTAGCATATTTGAAACCTTGATTCCATAAGCCAATGTACTTATTTGCTAATTTTCCAACCTATCAAACTTGTATTTGCTTTTGTGAGTTTGCTTCTAATTGGCTGTCACAGTAAAAAAAAAAAAACAACAACCCAGTAACCAGACCAGTCAAATACTGCAGAAATTTTAAAAATGTATTTCAAGAAAATGTACATTTAAAGTGAATGTAAAGTCACTCGCTCCCGTTAACACCACAATAATCGTTATCTAAAAATATGTGTACTTTAACCCCTTAATGACCGGACCATTTTTCAATTTTCTTACCCTTAATGACAATGGCTATTTTTACATTTCTGCAGTGTTTGTGTTTAGCTGTAATTTTCCTCTTACTCATTTACTGTACCCATACATATTATATACCGTTTTTCTCGCCATTAAATGGACTTTCTAAGGATACCATTATTTTCATCATATCTTATAATTTCCTATAAAAAAAAATATAAAATATGAGGAAAAAATTGAAAAAAACACACTTTTTCTAACTTTGACCCCCAAAATCTGTTACACATCTACAATCACCAAAAAACACCTATGCTAAATAGTTTCTAAATTTTGTCCTGAGTTTAGAAATACCCAATGTTCACATGTTCTTTACTTTTTTTGCAAGTTATAGGGCCATAAATACAAGTAGCACTTTGCTATTTCCAAACAACTTTTTTTCAAAATTAGCGCTAGTTACATTGGAACCCTGATATCTGTCAGGAATACCTGAATATCCCTTGACATGTATATATTTTTTTTTAGAAGACAACCCAAAGTATTGATCTAGGCCCATTTTGGTATATTTCATGCCACCATTTCACCGCCAAATGTCATCAAATAAAAAAAAAGTTCACTTTTTCACAAATTTTGTCACAAACTTTAGGTTTCCCACTGAAATTATTTACAAACAGCTTCTGCAATTAAGGCACAAATGGTTGTAAATGCTTCTTTGGGATCCCCTTTGTTCAGAAATAGCAGACTTATATGGCTTTGTGGTTGCTTTTTGGTAAGTAGAAGGCCGCTAAATGCTGCTGCGCACCACACGTAAATTATGCCCAGCAGTTAAGGGGTTAAATTAGGTAGCTTGTAGGGAGCTTGCAGGGTTAATTTTAGCTTTAGGGTAGAGATCAGCCTCCCACCTGACACATCCCACCCCCTGATCCCTCCCAAACAGTTCTCTTCCCTCCCCCACCCCACAATTGTCCCCGCCATCTTAAGTACTGGCAGAAAGTCTGCCAGTACTAAATAAAAGGAGTTTTTATTTTTTTTAATAAAAAAAAATAAAATGTTTTAGCTGTGATGGACTCCTGCCTTAGCCCCAACCTCCATGATCCCCCCCCCCAGCAATCTAACCCTCTCCCCTACCTAATTGCCGCCATCTTGGGTACTGGCAGCTGTCTGCCAGTACCCAATTTGCCCCCCAAAAAAGTGTTTTTAATTATTTTTTATTACTAATTTATTTTTTTCTGTAGTGTAGCAGCCCCCCACAATACCCCAACCCCCTCCCCCTCCCAGATCCTCATATATATATATTTCCCCCCCTCTTCCCACTCATTGGTGTCAGTGTGGGTAGGTGATCGCGGGCGTGCGCGCGCACCCGCGCGCGCACGCGCACGCGCATGCGCGCACCCGCACGCTCCCGGCACCCGGCGTGCACATTGCACTAACAGGAGCCGGATGCCGGGTAGCGATGGGCCGCCCACCCTCCTCCCAGTTGCGCTCCCACCCACCAACGAACCGGCCGCATCGCTACCGGTGCAGAGAGGGCCACAGAGTGGCTCTCTCTGCATCGGATGCTTTCTAAGGGTATTGCAGGATGCCTCAATATCGAGGCATCACTGCAATACCCTGAGAGCTGCTGGAAGCGATTGCGATCGCTTCCAGCACTCTCTTAGACAAGTGACGTACCAGGTACGTCCATTGTCACTAACTGCAAGTTTTTGCAGGACGTACCTGGTACGTCACTTGTCATTAAGGGGTTAATTCATCATTATTTTAAAAAAAAAATGTTTTTTGGCTTGTATTTTACTTTTCTATCCCTTCGCTCGAAGTACTATTCCTCCGCCCGCCATCTTCGCTTTTTGATTGACATATTATGCTAAATATTGTCCACCAATCATTGAATCCCCCCCGGGGGGACCAAACCCCTTTTCAATACGTTACTTGTTCCGAATGTGCATGCGTTAGACCGCTATTCTTCCATTCAACTCGGACCCGCGTTCATGCTTCGCGCATGCACTGTAGAATTTTTTTCCGTTGTTTGTCAATTATTACCAATCGTCCTACAGCCAGGTAAGTAGCGATCGTATTGGGTCTGATTTTAAAACTTATATAATGACTTTGTAAACCTAATTAAAAGCTGGTAATATAATTGAGCTGCATATATAACAGAAATATGATTATTGGCAATATTTATATATAAATTATTCTATAAATGCTCTAATTTTAGTTTTAAGTGGCAATAATTTGATATTACAATAATTTAAATATTGCAGAGATATGGTCTATTACTTAGAAGTACATTTCATTGGTGAAATTATAAGGATGTTATACATTGTGCACTTCATTTAATCTTTTTTTTTTTGTGAGAAGACGAATATATATAGTAATTAAAGTTTGAGTAACATAATAAATATTGCCAACATTTCTTATAATACTTACAAGTAAATATCGTAGTTTAAAAACTACGGAGGTACGATGTAAGCTGCTGCAATCGATGCCACAATAGTATTCAATTAATGTATTTGTTCGTTGAATACTATGTAGCTATTCAACAGAATCGCCGTGGAACGCATGCGCTGTTGTGGTAATAGACGGGAGCGCGCTTTGCGAATACATAAACAGCGGGTGGGACCGCTCTATACGTAACAGGGAGTAAAATAAAGAAGTAGCGGATGGGAGGAGCTGGGCTTGAAAACAGCTGAAAATTGGTGATATAAATATAACAATTATTTGATTTTTTTATTAAAAAAAAGTTGCGGTTTTACTAAAATACACACAAGGAATTAATATGTGCCATCAAAACAATGAAAATGAACATTCACTTTAAAAATGTATATAACCTTTTGCAAACTGTTGCAATTAAGCATGTCCCTTTAAAACTGGATTCAATAGTATAAATGTATATAAATTAAAAACACATGACAAAAACAGCTGATATGATGTATGATCTGAGCAAACGAATGTTTCTTTGTTGAGAATACATAAAGGTAAGAATGTTAGAGGTGTGGTTATCATATGCATAAAAACAGAGTGTAAATGAAACTGGGAAAAAAATGCACTGTAATGTCATAGATCACTGATTTAATATAAATACAGGATAATCCTGCTATGCAAATCAAGTACATCAACCATATCTCTGTCATATGTCCTGTTCGGTCCCTTTAATAAGACTTACACTTGCGTAGGCAGAATTTATGCAGCAGGCCTACTGTAAAATGGGTCAAAACCAAATTCCTGTAGCATAGGATTACAGAGATGCAGTGTGGTTGAAACCATGATTGCTAAAGAGGTGGGTTTGCGCACTGTACCATAAAATTAGAACTAGAGAGGCACAGAATCCTGCCTTTGTTTGTTCCTAAGCAGAATGCATTCTAAGGCATTCCCTTTTTTGAGAAAGAAACTAAAATAAATAATAATGAAATGTATCATCGTATAGTTTAACACTCCTTGCTATTTTGACATTTTGCAAGCAACACCACTGCTATTATCTGTTGGAATAAGTCAATGTGACAGCATGTAGCTCAAGCTGAATTAATTAGGTAACAAAGAAGGCTGCAGTTTGGTGCCTCAAAAACAGCATGTAAAATAAGCAGGCTCTGATTCTTATTCTTGCTAATATTTCCCCTGTGCTATTTCAAGGAGGCCTTTCCCAGATTGCTTGTTTCAGTCCTGTGATACTTTATAGTACAAAAAAACAAACAAATAAATAATAAAAATACACCAAGGTTAATCATTATTTACATTCAATTAAAGTAAACAAAACAAGATTATTAAAAAAAGAAAAAAAATCCAAGTTTATTGAAGATATTTTTTATTTAAAATGTAGGCTACATTCAATATAAAGTATAGGATAGATTCTCTCTAAATTCTATATAAAGTGTAGGCTTATAGATTCTATATAAAGTGTAGGCTTATAGATTCTATATAAAGTGTAGGCTTATAGATTCTATATAAAGTGTAGGCTTATAGATTCTATATAACGTCTAGGCTTATAGATTCTATATAAAGTGTAGGCTACATTATAGATTCTATATAAAGTGTAGGCTTATAGATTCTATATAAAGTGTAGGCTACATTATAGATTCTATATAACGTCTAGGCTTATAGATTCTATATAACGTCTAGGCTTATAGATTCTATATAACGTCTAGGCTTATAGATTCTATATAAAGTGTAGGCTACATTATAGATTCTATATAAAGTGTAGGCTTATAGATTCTATATAAAGTGTAGGCTACATTATAGATTCTATATAAAGTGTAGGCTTATAGATTCTATATAAAGTGTAGGCTAGATTATAGATTCTATATAAAGTGTAGGCTACATTATAGATTCTATATAAAGTGTAGGCTTATAGATTCTATATAAAGTGTAGGCTTATAGATTCTATATAAAGTGTAGGCTTATAGATTCTATATAAAGTGTAGGCTTATAGATTCTATATAAAGTGTAGACTAGATTATAGATTCTATATAAAGTGTAGGCTTATAGATTCTATATAAAGTGTAAGCTTATAGATTCTATATAAAGTGTAGGCTTATAGATTCTATATAAAGTGTAGACTAGATTATAGATTCTATATAAAGTGTAGGCTTATAGATTCTATATAAAGTGTAAGCTTATAGATTCTATATAAAGTGTAGGCTTATAGATTCTATATAAAGTGTAGGCTTATAGATTCTATATAAAGTGTAGGCTTATAAATTCTATATAAAGTGTAGGCTTATAGATTCTATATAAAGTGTAGGCTTATAGATTCTATATAAAGTGTAGGCTTATAGATTCTATATAAAGTGTAGGCTTATAGATTCTATATAAAGTGTAGGCTTATAGATTCTATATAAAGTGTAGGCTACATTATAGATTCTATATAAAGTGTAGGCTAGATTATAGATTCTATATAAAGTGTAGGCTAGATTATAGATTCTATATAAAGTGTAGGCTACATTATAGATTCTATATAAAGTGTAGACTAGATTATAGATTCTATATAAAGTGTAGACTAGATTATAGATTCTATATAAAGTGTAGGCTTATAGATTCTAAATAAAGTGTAGGCTTATAGATTCTATATAAAGTGTAGGCTTATAGATTCTATATAAAGTGTAGGCTTATAGATTCTATATAAAGTGTAGGCTTATAGATTCTATATAAAGTGTAGGCTTATAGATTCTATATAAAGTGTAGGCTTATAGATTCTAAATAAAGTGTAGGCTTATAGATTCTATATAAAGTGTAGGCTTATAGATTCTATATAAAGTGTACGCTTATAGATTCTATATAAAGTGTAGGCTTATAGATTCTATATAAAGTGTAGGCTAGATTATATAGTCAAGATGTCTTCCTTTTTACACAGTATAGTCAGGATGTCTGCCTTTTTACACAGTATAGTCAAGATATCTGCCTTTTTACACAGTATAGTCAAGATATCTGCCTTTTTACACAGTATAGTCAAGATGTCTGCCTTTTTACACAGTATAGTTTAGTACTTTGCTGTACTGCAGACATCTCAACCTGCAAAAGCTCATTTCAGGGAGGTGCCCTCCCGCGCCCCTCACTATACTACCTCACTGCATGCCAACCTCACTATAGTACCTCACTGTACTACCTCTGTATAGTACCTCACTGTACCACCTCTGTATAGTACCTCACTGCATGCCAACCTCACTATACAGGGAGTGCAGAATTATTAGGCAAATGAGTATTTTGACCACATCATCCTCTTTATGCATGTTGTCTTACTCCAAGCTGTATAGGCTCGAAAGCCTACTACCAATTAAGCATATTTGGTGATGTGCATCTCTGTAATGAGAAGGGGTGTGGTCTAATGACATCAACACCCTATATCAGGTGTGCATAATTATTAGGCAACTTCCTTTCCTTTGGCAAAATAGGTCAAAAGAAGGACTTGACAGGCTCAGAAAAGTCAAAAATAGTGAGATATCTTGCAGAGGGATGCAGCACTCTTAAAATTGCAAAGCTTCTGAAGCGTGATCATCGAACAATCAAGCGTTTCATTCAAAATAGTCAACAGGGTCGCAAGAAGCGTGTGGAAAAACCAAGGCGCAAAATAACTGCCCATGAACTGAGAAAAGTCAAGCGTGCAGCTGCCAAGATGCCACTTGCCACCAGTTTGGCCATATTTCAGAGCTGCAACATCACTGGAGTGCCCAAAAGCACAAGGTGTGCAATACTCAGAGACATGGCCAAGGTAAGAAAGGCTGAAAGACGACCACCACTGAACAAGACACACAAGCTGAAACGTCAAGACTGGGCCAAGAAATATCTCAAGACTGATTTTTCTAAGGTTTTATGGACTGATGAAATGAGAGTGAGTCTTGATGGACCAGATGGATGGGCCCGAGGCTGGATTGGTAAAGGGCAGAGAGCTCCAGTCCGACTCAGACGCCAGCAAGATGGAGGTGGAGTACTGGTTTGGGCTAGTATCATCAAAGATGAGCTTGTGGGGCCTTTTCGGGTTGAGGATGGAGTCAAGCTCAACTCCCAGTCCAACTGCCAGTTTCTGGAAGACACCTTCTTCAAGCAGTGGTACAGGAAGAAGTCTGCATCCTTCAAGAAAAACATGATTTTCATGCAGGACAATGCTCCATCACACGCGTCCAAGTACTCCACAGCGTGGCTGGCAAGAAAGGGTATAAAAGAAGAAAATCTAATGACATGGCCTCCTTGTTCACCTGATCTGAACCCCATTGAGAACCTGTGGTCCATCATCAACTGTGAGATTTACAAGGAGGGAAAACAGTACACCTCTCTGAACAGTGTCTGGGAGGCTGTGGTTGCTGCTGCACGCAATGTTGATGGTGAACAGATCAAAACACTGACAGAATCCATGGATGGCAGGCTTTTGAGTGTCCTTGCAAAGAAAGGTGGCTATATTGGTCACTGATTTGTTTTTGTTTTGTTTTTGAATGTCAGAAATGTATATTTGTGAATGTTGAGATGTTATATTGGTTTCACTGGTAAAAATAAATAATTGAAATGGGTATATATTTGTTTTTTGTTAAGTTGCCTAATAATTATGCACAGTAATAGTCACCTGCACACACAGATATCCCCCTAAAATAGCTATAACTAAAAACAAACTAAAAACTACTTCCAAAACTATTCAGCTTTGATATTAATGAGTTTTTTGGGTTCATTGAGAACATGGTTGTTGTTCAATAATAAAATTAATCCTCAAAAATACAACTTGCCTAATAATTCTGCACTCCCTGTAGTACCTCACTGTACCACCTCTGTATAGTACCTCACTGTACCACCTCAATATAGTACCTCACTGCATGCCAACCTCACTATAGTACCTCACTGTACCACCTCTGTATAGTACCTCACTGTACCACCTCACTATAGTACCTCACTGCATGCCAACCTCACTATAGTACCTCCCTGTACCACCTCTGTATAGTACCTCACTGTACCACCTCTGTATAGTACCTCACTGCATGCCAACCTCACTATAGTACCTCACTGTACTACCTCTGTATAATACCTCACTGTACCACCTCTGTATAGTACCTCACTGTACCACCTCACTATAGTACCTCACTGTACCACCTCACTATAGTACCTCACTGCATGCCAACCTCACAATAGTACCTCACTGTACTACCTCTGTATAGTACCTCACTGTACCACCTCTGTATAGTACCTCACTGTACCACCTCCCTATAGTACCTCACTGTACCACCTCACTATAGTACCTCACTGTACCACCTCACTATAGTACCTCACTGTACCACCTCTGTATAGTACCTCACTGTACCACCTCACTATAGTACCTCACTGTACCACCTCTGTATAGTACCTCACTGTACCACCTCACTATAGTACCTCACTGTACCACCTCTGTATAGTACCTCACTGTACCACCTCTGTATAGTACCTCACTGTATAACCTCTGTATAGTACCTCACTGTACCACCTCTGTATAGTACCTCACTGTACCACCTCTGTATAGTACCTCACTGTACCACCTCTGTATAGTACCTCACTGTACCACCTCACTATAGTACCTCACTGTACCACCTCACTATAGCACCTCACTGTACCACCTCTGCATAGTACCTCACTATAGTACTTCACTATAGTACCTCACTGTACCACCTCACTATAGTACCTCACTGTACCACCTCTGTATAATACCTCACTATAGTACCTCACTGTACCACCTCTGTATAGTAGCTCACTATAGTACCTCCCTATAGTACCTCACTCTACCACCTCTGTATAGTACCTCACTGTACCACCTCACTATAGTACCTCACTGTACCACCTCACTATAGTACCTCACTGTACCACCTCTGTATAGTACCTCACTATAGTACCTCACTATAGTACCTCACTGTACCACCTCTATATAGTACCTCACTATAGTACCTCACTGTACCACCTCTGTATAGTACCTCACTATAGTACCTCACTGTACCACCTCTGTATATTACCTCACTAAAGTAACTTACTATAGTACCTCACTGTACCACCTCTGTATAGTACCTCACTATAGTACCTCACTGTACCACCTCACTATTGTAACCCTCCAGCCCCCCCAACCCCAATTCAGAATTCATCAGTGCTCTGATTATGAAATAGTTGAAAATGTTATCACATTATAGAGTATGGGAGTCTGCACAATATAGAGGTATGGGAGTCTGCACAATATAGAGGTATGGGAGTCTGCACAATATAGAGGTATGGGAGTCTGCACAATATAGTGGTATGGGAGTGTCGGCACAATATAGAGGTATGGGAGTCTGCACAATATAGAGGTATGGGAGTATGCACGATATAGAGGTATGGGAGTGTCTGCACAATATAGAGGTATGGGAGTGTCTGCACAATATAGAGGTACGGGAGTCTGCACAATATAGAAATATGGGAGTCTGCACAATATAGAGGTATGGGAGTCTGCACAATATAGAGGTATGGGAGTGTCTGCACAATATAGAGGTATGGGAGTCTACACAATATAGAGGTATGGGAGTCTGTACATCTCACCTATATATATTAGGTCTACTGCTATGTCTCACACTGCACTAGAGATCAGGAAGGGGGAAAAAGTCTAGAGAGGAACGCAGTAACTATTTACATTGAGCTATAACGGAACAGTGACACCTATAGGTAGAAATGAAAAGTGCAGGCACAAATTAGATTTTCTATGGCACCGCTATTTCTAGGAGATTGTGTTTCATTTGCAGGTGTCAGGGAGCAGCTTTTTCAATGTGGGAGACTCCCGGACCGTCTGGGAGAGTTGGGATGTCTGTGTACTGTATATATATATAAATGGCTCGTTGGACTGCATTTTAGTCTCATTACCATGTATCAGTTATTCTATCTGCTATGAAAACAAAATGCTGCAAACTGTCATCTCCAGGTTATTTAAATATTTTTTTATTTTTTTTAATATGTACTATCTTTTTATGCTAGCAGTTTACATCCGTTCCAGCTTTCTCATAATTCATCATTCTATATCCAACACATTTTACAATTTGCAGTAATGATTTACACTACGTAAGGTTACGTTTTCTTTTAGTTTGTATGTTTCCAATTTTTAAGATTATTTGTAACACCAATTTCTTTTTTATATTTGTTTTGCACTATGTCAATTTATTTAATAATATTCCATCAGCAGTTTTTATATATTTGGTATATATTTTTTCTTTGTTCAGTTACTAAAGTTTTTTTGGAAAGAGTGATTTCCTTAAAGGGACAATCAACACCAGAATTTTTGTTATTTAAAAAGAAAGATAATCCCTTTATTACCCATTCACCAGTTTTGCATAACCAACACTGTTATAGAAATACACTTTTTATCTCTGTGATTACCTTGTATCTAAGCCTCTGCAAACTGCCCCCTTATATCAGTTCTTGACAGACTTGCATTTTCGCCAATCAGTGATTACTCCAGGGTAACTTCATGTGCATGAGCTCAATGTTTATCTATATGAAACACATAAACTAATGCCCTCTAGTGGTCAAAATGCATTCAGATTAGAGGCAGTCTTCAAAGTCTAAGAAATTAGCATATGAACCTCCTAGAATTAGCTTTCAACTAAGAATATGAAGAGAACAAAGCAAAACTGGTGATAAAAGTACATTCACTATTTAAATCATGAAAGTTTTTTTGGACTTGACTGTCCCTTTAAGTTTATTTTTGTATTATTTATAGTAATTGGATCTTGAATTTGTAGTATTTTTTGTTTGCATGATTTAATGCTTTATTTGAGTTCTTTTTTTTTTCTTGTGTAGTGAATATTTATAATATATCTGGCAGTGGCTTTCATGGTGGATTGTAGTTGTGACAGATGGTAGATTAAGACTTTAGAAAGGCTGAAGTTGAAACTAGCCTAGGCTGTGGGCACGGGTGGGTTAGGTGAAGACAGTTTTCCAACATTACTGAAGAACTTAGTTTAGATAATGACAAGACTTAGACATTGGATAGACAGGTAGTGATGCAAGAGAGCAAGGAAGAGGGCAGGTCTGGTGCAGAAGTAGATGTGGATGGCATCTGCATAAAGGTAATGCCTCTTGTGATAGGTTAACCAATGTGTTTAGCTAGCTCCCATAGTACACTACTGCTCCTTCAAGAAAAAAATACCAAGAGAATAGAAGCAAATTGGAAAGTTGTTTACAAATGTATGCTTTATCTGAATCATAAAATAAATATTTTGAGTTTCATGTCCCTTTATGTCAAGAACATTGGAATGTGAAATATTTACAGTAAATTCAGTTAAACACTTTATTTAATATGAATATTGCATAAATAAGGTTTTACATGTTTTCCTCTACTTGACTGCAAAGGGCACTTATGCATATATATATATATATATATATATATATATATATATATATATATATATATATATGTGTGTGTGTGTGTATACATATGTATTTACAGTATATGTTTATATGTGTATATATGTATACATATGTATTTATATGTTTATATGTGTATATATGTATACATATGTATTTACAGTATATGTTTATATGTGTATATATGTATACATATGTATTTATATGTTTATATATGTATACATATGTATTTATATGTTTATATGTGTATATATGTATACATATGTATTTATATGTTTATATGTGTATATATGTATACATATGTATTTATATGTTTATATATGTATACATATGTATTTATATGTTTATATGTGTATATATGTATACATATGTATTTATATGTTTATATGTATACATATGTATGTATATGTTTATATGTGTATATATGTATACATATGTATTTATATGTTTATATGTGTATATATGTATACATATGTATTTATATGTTTATATGTGTATATATGTATACATATGTATTTATATGTTTATATGTGTATACATGTATACATATGTATTTATATGTTTATATGTGTATATATGTATACATATGTATTTATATGTTTATATGTGTATATATGTATACATATATATTTATATCTTTATATGTATATATATGTATACATATGTATTTATATGTTTATATGTATACATATGTATGTATATGTTTATATGTGTATATATGTATACATATGTATTTATATGTTTATATGTGTATATATGTATACATATGTATTTATATGTTTATATGTGTATATAGGTATACATATGTATTTATATGTTTATATGTGTATACATGTATACATATGTATTTATATGTTTATATGTGTATATATGTATACATATGTATGTATATGTTTATATGTGTATATATATATATATACATATGTATTTATATGTTTATATGTGTATATATGTATACATATATATTTATATCTTTATATGTATATATATGTATACATATGTATTTATATGTGTATATATATATATACATATGTATTTATATGTTTATATGTGTATATATGTATACATATGTATTTATATGTTTATATGTGTATATATGTATACATATATATTTATATCTTTATATGTATATATATGTATACATATGTATTTATATGTTTATATGTATACATATGTATGTATATGTTTATATGTGTATATATGTATACATATGTATTTATATGTTTATATGTGTATATATGTATACATATGTATTTACAGTATATGTTTATATGTGTATATATGTATACACATGTATTTATATGTTTATATATGTATACATATGTATTTATATGTTTATATGTGTATATATGTATACATATGTATTTATATGTTTATATGTGTATATATGTATACATATGTATTTATATGTTTATATATGTATACATATGTATTTATATGTTTATATGTGTATATATGTATACATATGTATTTATATGTTTATATGTATACATATGTATGTATATGTTTATATGTGTATATATGTATACATATGTATTTATATGTTTATATGTGTATATATGTATACATATGTATTTATATGTTTATATGTGTATATATGTATACATATGTATTTATATGTTTATATGTGTATACATGTATACATATGTATTTATATGTTTATATGTGTATATATGTATACATATGTATTTATATGTTTATATGTGTATATATGTATACATATATATTTATATCTTTATATGTATATATATGTATACATATGTATTTATATGTTTATATGTATACATATGTATGTATATGTTTATATGTGTATATATGTATACATATGTATTTATATGTTTATATGTGTATATATGTATACATATGTATTTATATGTTTATATGTGTATATAGGTATACATATGTATTTATATGTTTATATGTGTATACATGTATACATATGTATTTATATGTTTATATGTGTATATATGTATACATATGTATGTATATGTTTATATGTGTATATATATATATATATACATATGTATTTATATGTTTATATGTGTATATATGTATACATATATATTTATATCTTTATATGTATATATATGTATACATATGTATTTATATGTGTATATATATATATACATATGTATTTATATGTTTATATGTGTATATATGTATACATATGTATTTATATGTTTATATGTGTATATATGTATACATATATATTTATATCTTTATATGTATATATATGTATACATATGTATTTATATGTTTATATGTATACATATGTATGTATATGTTTATATGTGTATATATGTATACATATGTATTTATATGTTTATATGTGTATATATGTATACATATGTATTTACAGTATATGTTTATATGTGTATATATGTATACATATGTATTTATATGTTTATATATGTATACATATGTATTTATATGTTTATATGTGTATATATGTATACATATGTATTTATATGTTTATATGTGTATATATGTATACATATGTATTTATATGTTTATATATGTATACATATGTATTTATATGTTTATATGTGTATATATGTATACATATGTATTTATATGTTTATATGTATACATATGTATGTATATGTTTATATGTGTATATATGTATACATATGTATTTATATGTTTATATGTGTATATATGTATACATATGTATTTATATGTTTATATGTGTATATATGTATACATATGTATTTATATGTTTATATGTGTATACATGTATACATATGTATTTATATGTTTATATGTGTATATATGTATACATATGTATTTATATGTTTATATGTGTATATATGTATACATATATATTTATATCTTTATATGTATATATATATGTATACATATGTATTTATATGTTTATATGTATACATATGTATGTATATGTTTATATGTGTATATATGTATACATATGTATTTATATGTTTATATGTGTATATATGTATACATATATATTTATATCTTTATATGTATATATATGTATACATATGTATTTATATGTTTATATGTATACATATGTATGTATATGTTTATATGTGTATATATGTATACATATGTATTTATATGTTTATATGTGTATATATGTATACATATGTATTTATATGTTTATATGTGTATATAGGTATACATATGTATTTATATGTTTATATGTGTATACATGTATACATATGTATTTATATGTTTATATGTGTATATATGTATACATATGTATTTATATGTTTATATGTGTATATATGTATACATATGTATGTATATTCCAAAAAAACCAAGAAGACTCTCACTAGATTGTGGATATCTCCTGAAAGTATGCACAAATAAGCACTCTTAGCCTAGACTTTTGAGGCGGTTTTTCCAGACCGGGAAAAAAATAAAATATAACTTTTATTATACATTGCACTTAAAATAAGGGTAACACACACTTTAAAATCGACACTAGCACTATCATGCAATTGGACTGTATATCTTATTTTGGGTGGAGAATTATAATATCAGTGGCCTATGGTGCTTATCTTAATTCCCCCAAAATGCTGTAATCTTGAATAAGTTATACTTAGAAGAAAAGAGTCCCCCAACTCTGTGTATGTTAGGTGATCCTCTACTATGCACTCTTTATAGGAATGTTTGGGTACCCTAGTAATCCTTATGTATATAGTGTCATCCAGGAATGGTTCTAAATAAACTCCCTCTGTTTGTATACCTGAGAGTTGTGTATTTATTTGTAAAACAGCAGTTGCAATTTTTTGCTGTGGAGTTAGCTAAAGCGCTATATAAATTCAAAATTCTAGAGTTGCCTCTGGTGGCTAGAAAAATGTAACACTATGTTGTGTACATTGGCGTTATAAAAAGTAGTTATAATTTTGGCGCAACTCTGATATCTTGCAAAGTCTGAACGGCTTCAAAATGTAACAATATTTTTATTTTGCGTTTTGGAGACGTTACCCTCTCAGTAATTCCCCAATAAAGCACAATTTATATTTTCTTTTGTATATACTGAGGACTTCCAAATGCCCTTATCTTTGTTTCAAGAGAACATATCTCTGTAATGCCTGTATCAGTATAGTTTGTATTTGGCTATATAAGTCTCTGCATTTTATAAGCAATGTCTTGTGACACAGTTCTATTCGGTTCTGTGTATATTTTTCACAGAGCCTTAGGTGAAATAAGTAACGCTGTTTATAAAGCTTTAGGTTCAGTTTGATTCTTTTGCCGATATCTCTATTATTGTATTTGTACTGTCATTGCGCTTGCTAAGCTTGCCATTCAGCATAACCTCTCTGGTTTAGTTTAAGGGTAGTTTATAGGCTAAATAATTCAATATTGTATATATTCAACCCTGGCTAAGTCTGGCACAGCCCAGACTATTCCACAAATTAACTAAGTATAGTTATAATCATCGTTGGTCTAATTTAACATGAAGTGCTAGGCAGTTAAAAATTTGAGCGCCCAAACGCTCACATAGCGTCAGGCCACTGATATTATAATTCTCCACCCAAAATAAGATATACAGTCCAATTGCATGATAGTGCTAGTGTCGATTTTAAAGTGTGTGTTACCCTTATTTTAAGTGCAATGTATAATAAAAGTTATATTTTATTTTTTTCCCGGTCTGGAAAAACCGCCTCAAAAGTCTAGGCTAAGAGTGCTTATTTGTGCATACTTTCAGGAGATATCCACAATCTAGTGAGAGTCTTCTTGGTTTTTTTGGAGTATTTATTTTTATGCATTTAGCACCATTCCCTATATAATATAAATCTTATAAACCAATAAACATTAAGTTTGGAATTATATAATAATAGGGAAATAGCCCTTGTGGTGCCTTTGTTCGTGGGTTGTAACATATGTATGTATATGTTTATATGTGTATATATATATATACATATGTATTTATATGTTTATATGTGTATATATGTATACATATATATTTATATTTTTATATGTATATATATGTATACATATGTATTTATATGTGTATATATATATATACACATATGTATTTATATGTTTATATGTGTATATATGTATACATATGTATTTATATGTTTATATGTGTATATATGTATACATATATATTTATATCTTTATATGTATATATATATATATATGTATACATATGTATTTATATGTTTATATGTATACATATGTATGTATATGTTTATATGTGTATATATGTATACATATGTATTTATATGTTTATATGTGTATATATGTATACATATGTATTTATATGTTTATATGTGTATATATGTATACATATGTATTTATATGTTTATATGTGTATACATGTATACATATGTATTTATATGTTTATATGTGTATATATGTATACATATGTATTTATATTTTTATATGTGTATACATGTATACATATGTATTTATATGTTTATATGTGTATATATGTATACATATGTATTTATATGTTTATATGTGTATATATGTATACATATGTATTTATATGTTTATATGTGTATACATGTATACATATGTATTTATATGTTTATATGTGTATATGTGTATATATGTATACATATGTATTTATATGTTTATATGTGTATACATATGTATTTATATGTTTATATGTGTATATATGTCTCTTAATACATATATACACATATAAATACATAAGAAAGAAAAAGGTAGTTAAAGCAACAAATATCAACAGTTCTTGTAATGATACTAGTATAGCCAAGTAAAACAGAGTATAATAACTCCACTTCAGAAGTCAGTAGCTGATAATGAGTTAATATGATAGTTCATCAGTCACTTTAAAGTCAAAATGTTAGTAGACTTCAGCTCCAAAATCGTGTAAATCAGTTCAGAGTCACCAATAATGTATTGGAAGTGTATACTTAGCTGTCCCTGCTTGAACACAACAAGCCTTAGTACATCTTGTGAGGTATTTCTCCACTGAACCAGGCAGTGGGTATAGTCAGTCGATGTAGTCAACTTCCACCTGCACGTACCAACAGGCTGCTAACCCCCAGTCGCGTCGGCAGGAAATGTCCACAGACCGCTGATCTCAATTTCCTCGTGGTGGTCGGATGCTCTGACGTCAGAGCCACGGCGCTCAATTGGCGCTCAAAGATGTGTCAGGTACTGGAATGAAGTCCTCCGGGCTGTTGTGAAAAGCGGGCAAAGAGCAAGTCCAGAGAGCCAAACTGCGAAATCCCAATCGCTATATGCAAGACTCCAAACATCCAAAAGGAGGAAGAAACAGGAACTCCGGACTCATGGAACTTGTGCAAAGAAGTTTATTCAGCAATGTTGCTCATAGTAAGGTGTGTAACCTAGAATACACCTGACGCGTTTCGCGCATGCGCACATGCGCTTCATCAGAGGTACTGAAGCGCATGTGCGCATGCGCAAAACGCGTCAGGTGTATTCTAGGTTACACACCTTACTATGAGCAACATTGCTGAATAAACTTCTTTGCACAAGTTCCATGAGTCCGGAGTTCCTGTTTCTTCCTCCTTTTGGATGTTTGGAGTCTCATATAAATACATATGTACACACATATAAACATATATACATACATATCCATCTTTAGAGATGTATACGTATGTATCTCTATGTTAAAATCCCTTTACCTGCCTTTTTTTTTTCTAACACCCGAGACCTCATATCTTTCAGCCCTTATAACTTTTTTGTGCAACATTCTCTTCTAATAATTTTTATTAGATGGTGTTATTCTAAGTGTAATTTTTTTTTATGTGTTTTGTGACAAGTTTTTGTTTCGTGAAACAGTTACCCAGAGCTCTTAGGTCATGCTAACCAACGAGCGTTAACTTAAATTGTGCTCAAGCAATCACGTTTACTTTTAACTTGTAATACAAGCAAAAAAACCGCCACGCCAAAACAGTCTCGATAAACCTCTTTTCGCTTGAGTAAATTCAATTCATCCATAATAAATTATTATATGTTCTGTTCCAACTCTCCTCGCTAAGCTTAAGTGAAATATTTTTCCCCTTAACACACACAAACCCATATTGCCTTTCTCCATTTTAGCTTGCTTCTCTGTCCATTACACATTCTCTTCTAATACTTCAGGGTACTGCCAACATTTGCAAAGCAACAGTGTCGGACCCTACTCTTTATTGGTCACTGCTAATGATCAAACAGAAGTAATGATCAAACAGAAGTCCTCCTGGAACTCTTTTCTTTACCGACCATTTTTACAATAGTTCCCACTCCACTTGATCTCCTAAAGCCACTAACTCCAACTCTGTTCCATACACTCACTCATACTGTGAACTATTCCCTCACTTGTGCTTCTGTTCCACCTAACTTCATACAAGCTATGGTCACACCAGTTTTGTGTTAAAGGGATACTAAACCCACATTTTTTCTTTCCTGATTCAGCTAGAGCATGCAATTTAAGCAACATTCTAATTTAATCCTATGATCAATTTTTCTTTAAAAAGCAGGAATGTAAAGCTTAGGAGCCGGACCATTTTAGGTTCAGCACCCTGGATAGCGCTTGCTGATTGGGGGCTACATTTAGCCACCAATAAGCAAGCATAACCCAGGTTCTGAACCAAAAATGGGCCAAGTTCTAAGCTTTACATTCCTGCTTTGTAAATAAAGATTGCAAGAGAACAAAGAAAAATTGATCATAGGACTAAATTAGAAAGTTGCTTAAAATTGCATGCTCTATTTGAATCATTAAAGGGACACTCAAGTCAAAATAAACTTTTATGATTCAGAAAGAGCATGCAGTATTAAAACACTTTCCAATATAATTCCATTAATTATCACATTTTGTACAGTATTTTTATATTCCCCACTTTCTGGGAAACAAGATCCTACTGAGCATGTGCACAAGCTCACAGGGTATACGTATACTAGTCTGTGACTGGCTGATGTCTGTCACATGATATAGGGGGCTGGAAAATAGGAGAAAAAATAAATTTGTCAGAAAAAAATCTACTGCTTATTTGAAAATCAAAGTAGGTGTTATTGCATAATCTATTCATTTTGTACTTGTTAATTATGCAATTCTACTGCATTGAGTGGTCCTTTAAAGAAAAAAATTGGGTTTAGTATCCCTTTAACCTAATGAAATGTAAATTTACACATACTGTACACTGTATTTATTAAAACATTTGTGCTGAAAAATAGATTTGTAATCCAAAGCTATACCAAAAAATTAAATCACATAAATGTCACAACAAAAATGGAAACAGTATATGAAAAATGTATTTATATATAAAGTTTTGTGAGAGGATATACAGTTGGGGACTGATTAATCATTTGTCGGACAGACATGATCCGCTGTAGCGGATCATGTCTGCCCGGCATCGCTAAATGCCGACAGCATACGCTGATGGCATTTAACATTGCACAAGCCCCTGCAGATTTTCAGCCAATCAGTCCAAGTCAAGCAATCCAGACTGTATTAAGAGATTTGTTAACTCAATAGGCAAGATGGGAACCATAAAATGCAAAATAAAAAATAAAACAATGAAAAATACCTGAACTAGATTATTTTCAGCATTACACCAATTGAATATAAATATTGCATTCCCCAGTGAAGTTTCCCATGTGAACATAGTGTCCCCATATTCAATAAGGAGATTTAGTTCTGCAATTTAACAAATAAAGTACCTGTTACCACGCTTGGGATTTTAGACAGGAAGCTTTTGACTGTTCGGATCGGCACACCGCCTGCTTTATCATCTTGCATTCTTGTGATGATATCTTCAATCTAAAACAAACAAGAGAAAACATTCACATTGATTACATGAGGTTTCTGGAAGGCATAAATGTGTCTACTTTGTTTTACTTTTAAGTAAAAAATGTCCAACTTTTTGCTCAACTCTAAAATTATTTCATTTGCACTTTTGTTTTCTGTGTTGACACAAGAACCAAGCAAAATATGTCAAAGACCAGTATTTACATTAATAACACAATTATAGCGTTACATTAATAACATAATTGTAACGTTACATTAATAACACAATTATAGCGCTACATTAATAACACAATTGTAACGTTACATTAATAACATAATTGTAACGTTACATTAATAACACAATTATAGCGCTACATTAATAACACAATTGTAACGTTACATTAATAACATAATTGTAACGTTACATTAATAACACTGGTAAAGACGAGATCGATAAAAACAAAGAATAAGCGTATTAATAAATTATAGTATTTTATTGAAAACTGAGCATGAGAGTTATTATATATTGAGAACATAATCATTGCTAAATGGGAGCTTACATACTATTCGCTGATGCCAAAAGCAATCAAATCACAAGGACATTGGTACATCTTTATTGAATAGAGTAAATGTGAAGCCTTTTCCTACCTATAAGTGTAAATTTGATGCATTCACTATAATCAGATATGTATGAAATAGTGGCTATACATTTCCTGTATGGCTTCTAGCTTACTTTACCTTAAAGTCTTATTGAAACAGACTAAATATAAGAAGAATATATATTTGCATGAACAGCCATTGGGACAAAAACATAAAACAAAAATGTAGTTATGTAGCCCCAGTAGAGTTAAAAAAAATATGCTACCACATATTTTAATTAAAAATAAGTCTTCTATCTTAAAGGGACGTAAACCCCCAAAAAATGTCTTCATGATTCAGATAGAAAATGCAATTTTAAACAACTTTCCAATTTACTTCTATTACCTAATTTGCTTCATTCTCTTGGTATCCTTTGTTGAAGGAGCAGCAATGCACTACTGGGTGCTAGCTGAACACACTGGATGAGCCAATACAATGAGTCATATATGTACATCCACCAATCAGCAGCTCCTGAGTCTACTTAGGTATATAGCACAAGAACAAAACAAATTAAATAATAGAAATAAACTGAATTATTTTTTTTAAATCACATGCTCTATCTAAATCATGAAAGAAAATATTTGTGTTCCATGTCCCTTTAAGTCTATTCTGAAATAAGAAAATACAGAGCCTGGCTGCTGCGTGTGCACTGTGCATGTGTTTTACTGTCAATTTCAAGAAAAAATAAGGTTATAGTAAAATATTATGTTGAGGTGAAATATACACATTTTTCTTTTAAGCTTTATGTTTCTTTAAAGAACTACATTGTCTAATGAGAAACCCAAAACTGCTGAGGGCCAATTTTAAAACCAAGCTGAGGGCATTTCACTGAGAGAGGTCTTAGCAAAATGATTGTCTGCATATAGCAAGCGGTTACACCTTCAGGTTCTGTATTCACCATGCTTATAAGTAATGAAGACTACATTTCAGAAAGCTAAAGTTCAACAGATGAAAGGGCTTCTATGAGATCTACTTTAAAATGTAGAGCTAAATTTTGCTTTCCAATGAACTATGCACCTGAGGAGCATAAATCAACAATTTCTTAAAATAGATGGACTATCCTACCTGTATAACAAGCTTTCTGCCTGTATTGCTACTGCATATACTGTATGCGTCAATATGATCCTCTACAAATAAGAGTAGCTTCTGCATATCTGCATAATAGCTGTATATCCGTACTTCATGCAATATCCTTAGCATAGAATGTGCACTGCTTTGTTGATACATACACATAGGAATAAAGTTCACTTGCAGGGAACCTCTCAACCCTGTTTTGCAGTACTTGATGCCCATATATGTCATTGGTCAGGTGCGCAATGCCAACCAAGAGAGCAAGACTAGTCAGTAACCCCAGGCAAATCGGTCTACAATTACTTTAATCTGCTACCTCTGAGGCAGCGGAGAGGCAGTGATCTAATCCTCTGCTTCTTACATTTTGATTGCAAGCTACCAAGAGTGAGCCTGTTCCACAACGGAAATTTGCCGTTTGATAAATCTGCCCCTTAATATTTAAAATTACATTACTCTGTCAGCAGTTTGTTTTCTCTGAAGTCTTTAGCTTTATTTCCGTGTTTTCATCCATTGGAAAAGCCAAAATGAATACATATAACAAAGACTGATCATGAGAGTCCTAAGAAAATAAACCAGCTTACTATAAATTAGTAAAAACCTAATCAATAATAACATAAATATGCAATGCATAATTAGACTTTTGGAGCATGTGCATAGTTCAATAGCCTAAAAACAAATACACTAGTATTAGAATGTTATTTACCTCAGTATTTACAAATATTATGTAAATATGTTTCTCAGCTTTTCAGTAATACACTGATGTCATATTTACATATATATGCGATATCCCATACAGCTAATGGGGTCTATAGGAAAAGCGAGAAAATGGAATGACTGTACTATCTAGAAATGTGTTCTATCAATATTTGTTTCTAACACACACTCATATTGTCGTGATAGTCAGTTTCAGTACTGGTGTATTCATAAAAGTGACTTAGTTCGGAATTGTGTCTTCATGACAGGGGTTTGTTGGCGACCGAGATCATGGGTTTTTTAAAACTCAAAAAGTGCAACAATCATGTTTTTAAAAATTGCAATTTACAATATCCAGAATTAAATGTTGGCATTTTCTTACAGTAACTGCACAGCGACAAACCCCATTCTTGACAGTACGGTTTCCAGCTTTTACAACACTTTTTACAATGAAGGTGTCAGGGCATCTGTAAATGTCAGAGGAAAATACATATATATATATATATATATATATATATATATATATATATATATATATATATATATATACATATGTATATATATAATATAAGATAAAATAAGTATAAAATCTCAAAAATAGTAAGTTTGAGCATGCTCATTCATCACACATGTATTCCACATCTGAGAACAAAGGATTGCTTCCAAAGATGTCCTGCTGAGGTGTGAAGCTAAAATCCCTATCAGATTGTCACTGACCCCTATTTCTACTCTGAAACCATCTATATTTTTGTGTGTTGTAAACCTTGGATCAAGCGTCAGGATTCCCTTTCCTGATAACATAGCATTTGAAACAAAAGGTTTAGCTTTTGAAGCCCACAACCCTGCAGGGGGTAACCAAGCCAGCATACATCATGGAATGTTTGGAGACAACATTCTGTACATAAAGTCAGATAAGCAAATAAAATTCTGATTGTATAGTGATTAGCATAGACTTGTTAATTACCCCTAGAGTTAAGATTTTAACATATCTTAACCAATATATATTTTTTTTTAAAGCATAAAATGTCTTAACCTCTGTATTTTAGAAGCATATAAATGAATATATGTACAGTATATATATATGTACATATATTCAGACAACATATTAAATGTATGCCTCAGACTGTATTAAATATATATATATGGGAGATACAATTCAAATTTGTAATAGATTAAATAACAATTATAATGATTACATTTTTGAAAAATAATATATTGTTGGTTTTCTATCTTCCAGATGGAGCTAAAAGATGCTAATACAGAATTCCAACATGGGTTGACCTAAGTCATATCATATGGTTATGCACTAAATGTTTATGAAACTTTAAATACATATTTTAAAATATAATAGGATGAATATATAGGAATTACTTTGATGTGATATGACTATAAAATATTGATGTTTGATATCAGGTTGTAGGTTTTCTGTTATGCTAGATGAGATATGGATGCTGACAGGAAAGATTTATTAATGCAAGGAATTATGGTGGTTTAAATGGTCATTTTATAAAGATATATTAAATTGTAACAAAAATGGATGGTGAGACTATATTGCTGGTTGTCTGCTGCCCTCTAGGGGATTGGAAGTGGTATGACAGCCAAATGAATTGTTTGTTGGAACAGGTGCAAACCCCAGTAATTAATAAATGTTCAGTATCCGAAGGGCCAATCCGATAAGACCTCCCAGGTGTCCAATGAGATGTTTAGCTCCGAAGGGCCTCCCAAACCAATTCACCAATGATGGTACAGAACAAAAAGGGGTGGGGTTATATCACATGATTTAACCCCAAGAATGGAAAAAAAAAAAAAACTTTGCTGAAACCCTGGACGGATAACTGCTGCGTGGGGACACAGGACACAGTTATTATAAGCAAAATAGCTACCCTTTCTTCTCCACATGCAAAATACTCCTTTTGTATTCTGAGGTGAAATTGGACCTGTTGAGAACTATTGGAAGCTGAATATCGATTTGGTTATTTTTTGTAAAGTATAAGCGGTTGCTAAATATAGGTAATATTTAAAACAAACATCCATTGTTGCTGTAGTTAGCAGACTTAAAGGAATACATTGTATTTTAACCTTGTATTCCATAGCCTATGTATTGTAAAACTAATCATAAATGCTAAGTAGTTTATCTTTGCAAATATACAAATATATTTTAGAATTTGTCTTAACTGTAGGTAATTAAGAACCATTTCAGCATAGATAAATTGGCATTTAAACTAACCGTTTACATTAAGAATATATATATACGTCTGGTGTTCTAATTAGAATTGTATTAGAATCATTTGTGGGTTAAATAACTTAATTGTACCAGTCTGAATGTTAGTGACTTATATCTTGGTCTCATTGTGGTAGTTTAATGCAATTCAATCGTGAATAAATAAGGTAAATTTTATGATCTTTGCATAGCATATTTTAATAATTTAAACGTGTATAGTATTGATTCATATCTGGTTTTCTATAAAAATATTTCAATGTGTCTATAAATTTTAACTAATATAAAGAATTTAGGAATTTACATTAATTGTATTGTTTCATATATGCATTTTATTGGGGTTTTATTTTAAAGAATAATTATTAAATATATTGTGTTATAAACCAGCCATATACTGACAAAGGAAACATGTCACTCAGCTGTTTCACAATTTGAGAACTGTGAACTGTGAAAATCCTATTCTAGAAGGTGATATCAGTTGTGGCTACTTCCTTCTAAAAGAAACTAATTTCCTGCACTGTTGATTTCTGATGTAAATTTTGCCAAACTGGAAAACACTGCTTTTTCAATCAATGATTGGAAATAATGGGGGGGAAAAAACACTTTTAAAATATTAAGGGCAAGATTACAAGTTGAGCGCAAAAGCAATATTTGTGCTCAACTTAGTATTACCAGCACGCAAATGTGCGCTGGTATTACAAGTGAAGCGCAATGTGAACGCAACCTAGCGTTCACATTGCACGGAAGCATTGTGCTCCAGAGAGCACGCTTCTATAGGCTCCAATGGAAGCCTCGTTCTGTTGCTCCCCGCAGCGATGGGCAGCAAAAATAAATTTATATGTATAAGAACATATACATATATATTTATGTGATAATATGTGTATATATAAATATATATATGTATATAAGCATATACTGTACATATATATTTACTGGAAACACACAGTCCCCATAGACCCCAATGTAAAGGCACTTTTCAGAGCACCCCACACCCGCCAATTTTAAACCCCCCAAAAGGAGCTTAGTGTAATTTTTATTTTTTTATTTTAATTCTACTTTAAAAAATAAAAAAAAAGGAACATCACATATTTTTTTTGTGGGGCAATTGGGAGACATTTAAAAAAAATTAACCAAATCTGACCTCTGCTTAATTTCTTTAGCACTTGTAAGGGCTTGTAAGGGCTGGTTTTTTATCATGCGCCCGAAAAACGGGCGAATTTTCTCGTTTGTGAATTAGGTCTTCACTTGTAATCTAGATCTAAATGTATCAATAGAATAATCAACCAAACATGACCAGTATACCCACCATTCCTTTATACAAATGACATGCATTTTATTCACTAGTTATCAGGATAGATTTAAATTACAACAGATTAATTTCACACATCTGTGTGGTTGTGGGCTTTTAGCGGTCAAATCCATTTTCGATTGTGTTCACTCAATATCAGAAACATTGATATCTACCTCTTTATATTAGACAATAAAAACGATAAATCAATTTTAACATTATATTATTCCTTTATTGTTTTACTATTTTTTTTAAAAAAATACCTGGCCCAGTGCCATTACAAGCTATTTTGAAATAACTCTGCCAGACTTGTTAACCTAAACTACTATTCTGCATTAGCTGTACTTTGCCCTTGTCAATCTCCTCTGCTATGGCCAATTAGGGACAATTATAAATAGGTTACTAGAGTGTGCAGCCAATAGCTGTGTGGAATATCACAGTGTTCTGCACTTCCATTTCTAACAGGAACTGAAAAGCTCACAATTTCAGAAAGAAATTACAGGAAAAGGGGACAAATATATACATTTATCTTTTTATTTTACAATGTTTAATGTCCAGTTAATTCCGTATTTTGTAATGATATATTATAAAAAAAGAAGAATTTAAGGGTACACAAACCAAAAACCTTCTCTATATAAGCCTAGCACAAGAACACTAAAACTACGTGAGCTGTGAACCTGTTTTAGGCTGAAGATCTCCCAGTATACATGGACTATTAAAAAGAAAAGGAAGGTCTTTAGAGTATTTTGAGCATGATAGTAAGGTACTCTGTTTTCTGAGCTATTCTGATTCTTGGCTGTTTAGCAGTTTTCCAGTTCACAATGGCATCACCTATTGGGCATTCATTCTATTAGAGCAGAGCTCACAATAGCTCTGGATTTTGCATGGCTGTCACAGTTTGGAAGATTTGCTTGACATCTCTCCCGCAGCTCTCTTTAAAAAGTCTTGGTGTGCAGAAGACTCCCGCTTTCTGTCGACATCCTCATCCCATAAAGTCTCAGGGAAATATTTGGTTGTGTGTCATAGGCACAGGTATAATGTATTTGTTGCTTGAACCACAAAATGAGCTGTTTATCACACTTAAAACATGTGAGCTCTGATACATACTATAAAAAATAACTACTATGAGCAAAACTTGAACAAACAAATCTTAGAACAGCAGTAAGCTATTTAGACTTTTGACATCTCATTTAGCAGTTTCCATGATAATATCACAAAGGAGTTACTTGTCTCATTACATATGTGAACTGTGTGAAACAAGTTTCTAAGCTAGGGATTTTAACTAGAGATTCATTTGGGCTGATTTCAAAATTCAAATATGTGTTTAACCCCTAAAAACAGACTTCAGACTGACAATGCACTACTGGTCAGAAAACTTACGCTGAGTCAGTCAGAAGAGGCATATGTGCATAGCACAATCGCCAGCCATGTTCAACTCAACATCAGCAGTGTATTTCAAGGTAAAAGCTAAATTTTCTCCTCTTCAATGTGTTCCTAATGATCCATTTTAACTGCTGGAGTGTATTAAATTGTTTGAAAACAGCTGATTTACCTTTGTCATGAAATATCTGTTTTTGCCTGTTGAAACCATGGCTTATACTGAAAATATAAATATGTTTGTATGCTCTGGTGAAAAGCTATGTAAACAGGAGATAACAGCATAAATTAACCTCCCAGTGGGGGTGATAAAAATAGATATTTTTGTATCTGAAATAACTGTTTTTGCTCATTGAACTCCACCAGCCTTAATTAACATTTACAAAATAACTATTAGACTGTGTACAAAAAGAGATAAAATGAACAGGTCTCTTCTTTCTGAAGGGTCAGCCCATTAAAATCAGCAAACCCTTGAGAACTATAGACGACAATTTATACAAGCAAACACTGCTGTTTCAAAAGCAAATATAAACGTAAAGGAACTATTTACAATACAGTGTTCCTTTAAACACATAGTAATATACAAGCAAAGTACATAACAGCATTTTCTTTTGCAGCTTATTTACCTTTATTTAGAGACATGAAACATAGATGCAATAACAAGGTTTAAAGAGACACTTAAAGTGAAGGTAAACTTTCACGAATGAGTGCCCGGTTTTTAAAAATAATATTAAAAACAGGGGCACTTTCATTCATGAAAGTTTACATTTCAGCGGTTTTGTTAAAATACTTACCTTTTCTTCTTGCAAGCCGGAGCAGCGATTCCCCCTTTAATCACGGCGTGGCCTCAGGCAATGTTTGCTCTGGGGGGGAAGCCGTGATTGGAGGAAGCCGGATTTGTCATTGTTGACGTAAGAAGAGACAACCTGCAGGTGGGGGAATCGCCGTTCCGGCTGGCAAGAAGAAAAGGTATTTTAACAAAACCACTAAAATGGAAACTTTCATGAATGAAAGTGCCCCTGTTTTTAAAAGTATTTTTAAAAACTGGGCACTCATTCATGAAAGTTTACATTCACTTTAAGTTAAAATTAAACATTGATGATTCAGACAGAACATGCAATTTTAAACAATTTTCTAATTTACTTCAATACAATGCTACAGACACTCTACTGCAGCAGAGTTTGCAACTATGTAAAAAATTGCTTTAAACATTGTTGCAAACACTGCTGCCAGATGGCTATGGATACTTGCACACTCCTGGGCTTACCTACGATTACACTTTAATAAAGGATACCAAGATGTCGACTAAGAAAAAATGATAATATAATTAATTGGAAAGTTGTTTAAAATTGCACGTTCTGGAAAAATGCATTCTCTAGAGGTTCCGGAGGAGGAGCTCAGGTGCGTGGTCGTGTGAAGCACCTGTCCTGATTACCTTCCCTGCAAGCCTGTTGGCGAGAATTCTGCGCCCAAAAAACCCTTCAGACCCTGGGCGGCTTGTAAGCTGAATATCACCGTCACTGGAACCTAAATAGTGCCTCACCAATGCACTAAGCGGCAAATGTCAGCAGCCGCAAGGACTCATATCTCACTGAACTCATTCTGGTAAAGATTCAAAGAAACACTTAAGTATAATTACAAACCACACTACAAAGAGAAAGAAGCGGGAAGATGAGGTTTGTTTAACAAATACCTCTGCTGCACTAAACCCTCATACATATTAGTCCACTACGGGCAGGAAGCCTATACCTATCCCGGGTGCACTACTACTCCAGCTATAGGGTTCAGAGGCGAAAACCTACCTGCTGTCTCTTTTCGGACGGAGACCTCCTGTGCTTAAAACCCTGCCAATTCGCTGAAAAACTGGAAAAAAAAAAAAAAAGAGTCTACCTGGATAGGCCCGTGAAGGACTCTGCTCTGCTCTGATTACCTTGCTGGTTCCCCGGCCCGGGAGCGAGGGCCGTTCGCTTGCTGGGCCTCCTCTGTGTTTCCAGGGGGCTGTATTGCCCCACGGCTCGTTGTATCTTCAGTGGCAAGTAAGAGGAGCGAAGCATCATCAGGCTTACCGACCCTCATTGGTTCAAGGGTCCCCTCCCACCGGTGCTGCGTGAGGGGCCTGGATCACTCCGCCTGCTCGGCTGTCTATAGGGAACGAGCTACTGCTTCTCCTCAGTGTACACGCTGGGGCTCTGAGGCTAAAAATCTCGATACAGCACGCTCATCTGCCACCCCCCTCCCACCGGTGCTGCGTGAGGGGGCTAGGCGTCTCAGAGAGCCCACACTTCTCATCTAAGCAACCGGATAGAAGCTGGTAAAGTATAATATACTTCTATGCCCTAACTTGACATTCTTCTTTTTTTTCTCAATTGACTAAACAAAAATAACAGGCACTAATTCTGCTCTTTGCAAGAAACGGCTCCATATTTTAATCAATTGAATGCAGACATTTCCATCTGAACTATGTTGGCAGTTGTTTTCCTTACCCCTTTATCAGAAATATCGCCTTTTGGAGTGGCTTAAAAGTTTGATCCATCTATTGGGAATAGAGGCAACGGATGAAAACTGAGGAGTACAGTGCTAAGAGGCCAATTGATTGATAAGCATCAGACTTTCCAATTCTTTTCTTAAAACTTCAATCTAATTACTGAAAACTGCCCAAAAAATTCTGTATATGGGCACAACATAACTGAGCCTTTCCCTAATTAGCAGTATAAAATATTTTGTTACCTGTTATACATAATGTTCTAGATCATGTTCAATTACACAGGTTTTGTCATCACTAAGAAAATGTATATGTTTCTTTTTTCAGGGCTGCTTTAAATAAAGTAGATAATAAGTAATTAAAACCACACAAAGCAAGTATAAGTGTGCACAATTACTAAGATAAATTAGGAAGGCTACAAAGGGGGCAAGGTGAAGAAATCATACTGGCTGTGTGCTAATTTGTATAACCCTGGTAGGGTTATCAGTTTTATCTCTCCCCTTGGTAAAATATAACTACCACTTATCTTCCCTCTCCATTCCTCTCTCCCCGCCTATATACGCTGGCTTATTCAGGCTGTCATTTACTAAGAAGGTGGTAACCATCAGAGTTAAGAGGGGTAAGAGGAGATAAATAAGAGGTAAAAAGGAAAAGAAAATAGGGGTAATTAATTGACACTCTCATCATCAATCTTGCATATATCAAATTACCTTGAAGTAACTTGCACTACCTCTCATTCTCTGATATATAGCTGCTCAAAGTTGTTTTCTTTGTATATATATTTAGCCTGTATAAATCAGAAGCATAGGCTGATATAGCTAAGGTGGCTATTAACCGCTCTCAACTTTGATAGAAATTAAGGATTATAAAATTTCTGCTTTTTTATGCTTAACAAAGCCTGAATTATATGTATTGATGTGGTAATATACTGCTTATCTTTTTTATTTTTTTAACATGCAGGCTTGTCTGCCCAAAAAATACACAATGGTAGTTAGGATGACTGTTTTATAAGCACAAGCTGATACAATTAAAATCATCAGTAAAAAACTGTCTGTTTCTAGCCCTAACAACAAATCAACAAAAAGAACTAAAACACATCTCTGATAAGACATCCCCTTTCCTTAAAAAACGAACAAAACACATGTGTTGATAGAAAGGACCAAGCTAAACAGATATTGTATTATCTAACCAAATGATAATTATCTGATGAGATTGAGCCGTGCATTTCATATATAGGCTCTCTCCTTCTTGACAAGTATAGCCACAATATAAGTACATGCACTAATAAAAAGAACCTATGTAAACATCTATTTCATTCCCCACTTAAATAGCAAATAATTGTTCAGATTAAACCCTGATACTTTATATTTCCTCCATAGTGTAAACGAGGAGCAGAAGAGCTCAATTTAAGTAAATATCCCTACCTTTTTTTTTTAACCCTTACCAAACTTATGTCTATAGTGCCCTAACACATATAATTATTTTTTTTCTTTTTCCCCAATTTCACTTACCTCACACCATCACACACACCCCCCCCTCCTCCCCCCAGGCACTGGTGTTTATTTCAAAAATTTGTCTTTTCTTTTTCTTTCTTTTTTTTTTTTTTCACCCTCACTTTTTTTTTTTTTTTTTTTCTCTCTCTAACTACCCCGCAGTACTTTTTACCGGGGTTTATTTAATTCACTGATAATTACGTACCCCCTTTTGCACTATCACCATCCCCTTTCCATTTTTCACTGTAAACGTTTTGAGAAGAGAAAGGAAAGAGAAAAGGAAAAAGAAAACGCCTTCCTTCACTCTCACCTAAAGACACTCAGCACATGGACAAATTTCTTTCTAATTCATCTAAAACACCCTCTCTGATTATGGCTGCTAGACACAGGGATAGAAAACTTAAGAATCCTCCAGAACCCATTACTGAAGCATCATCTCCCATACCTCATAATTTAGTCTCACAAGATCCTATTAATATACAGAATCTGGTCGCCTGTATCTCAGACGCCCTCACACCCAAGTTTGACACCCTCAGGACAGAAATAAAACAAGACATTTCTTTATTAACCCAAGAGGTAAGGCAATTCTCTAATAGATTGCAAGAAGTTGAGCAGAGGGTCTCTGATTTAGAAGATTTTACAACAACACACAATTCTAAACTTGAGAAGGTGAACAGTAATTTGCAGAAAATATATGATAGACTGGAGGACTTGGAAAATCGCTCCAGAAGAAATAACATCCGAATAATAGGTCTTCCGGAGGAAAAACAATTTGAAAATTTAGGCTCCTTCATATCAGACACGCTTACCAAGGCTTTAAAAATCCCATCAACTTACCACCCGATTGTTGTGGAGAGAGCACATAGACTAGGTACCCCCCGCCCAGACAATAAGAATAACACACATCCAAGGCCTATTATAGCCAAACTACTTAACTACCAGGATAAGAACATGTTAATACAACACTTCCGCAAAAATCAACCAATCCTTATAGAAAACACCAGGATCTTGATCTTTCAAGATTTCTCGGCTGATACAGCCGCCAAGAGAAGAGAGCTTGCACCAATATGCACTAAATTCATACAAAATGGCTATCAAGCTACCTTAATATACCCCTCCAAACTCAGGGTTACAGTACAAGACTCAATACACTTATTTGAAGATGCTCGAATGGCTGAGACATTTTTTAACACATTAAGCTCAGACTCCCATTAATAGATTGAGGATTAGTGTAGATCTTCCTTTCTTATCCCTTGGCTCTGCTTCTTTCTCTTTCTACTCTATCATATATAAAGTAAGAAGATGGGTCCTAAAAATGGGAAATCCCCTTGGGAAGGGGACAATGCGTTTAGTATATGTAAAAAATTGATTTTTTCATTTTTTTTTATTTTTTTTTTCTTCCTTTTTTTTTTTTTTTTTTTTTTCTTGCGTTGTTGTTTTGTATCTCCCTTCTCTCTCCTCCCCTCTCCTCCTCTCCCTCCGCCCATTGATACCTTATATATAAACAATGCAAAAGACAGATAAATTAAAAATAATATCTTGGAATGTGGGGGGGATATCAACACCTATTAAACGAAAGGCAATCCTTGCCCATCTGCATAAGGCACAAGCAGATATAGGATTTTTACAAGAAACGCATTTAAACCTAGGAGAATCTCTTAAGTTAAAGAAGGTGTGGGTTAAGGAAGTAATTGCTGCCCCAAGTGTTGGGAAAAAAAGGGGTGTGGCCATATTAATTGGGAAAAGACCACAAACGGAGATCCTGTACTCTGAGACCGACTCCGGGGGGAGATTTGTACTGGTTAAGTTAAAAATGGCACAAGTGATTTACACACTTTGCAATGTATATGGACCAAATACTAATGATCCAGAATTCTGGAATCTAATTCAGTCTAAACTCCTGTTACTTAGCGAAGGTCATTTGATTCTAGGAGGAGATTTCAACATGGCACCACAGTGCCCCTTAGATAGATTTAGAAGAAATGCTAAACAGTTAAAGCAGAAAAAAGATAACCTTGACTCTAAATTGATCAGTAAAATTAAGCAAAATCTAGCGCTACGTGACATCTGGAGAGTACAGAACCCCAGCACCCAGGACTATACCTGCCTCTCTAAAGCCCACAAGACCCTTTCTAGGATCGACCTATTCCTAATTGATGAACACATATCTACAACACGAATAAAAGCTGGTATAATGCCGATCCTTTTATCAGATCATGGGCCTATATTTCTTGAGCTTTATTTAGATCAATCAAAACCCAAATTTTCTCGATTTTTTTTCCCTTATTATCTAACTACAGATTTAAAATTCAAAAATTGGCTCAGAAATAAATTCCTTGAATATGCCAATTTCAACAGTAGTTATATACAGCGCCCGAATATATTCTGGGAAACTGCAAAGGCAGTGCTCAGAGGTGAAATTATCTCTTATATATCTATTGTAACAAAGAAAATGAGAACAAGAGAAAGGGAAATGATTAACTCATTGATTAGCTCTTATAACCGCTATTTACTTGAAAAATCTCCCCTAAACTGGGCAAAATATGTTCGCGCTAAAAGCGCCAGAGATACCTTTATAATGACTCAAGAAACTCACAAGGACCTTAGACTCCAGGCCAAACTATATAGATTTGGTAATAAATCCGGAAAAATGTTGGCTAAACTGGTTAAAAACGAAGGAAAAAAACCCTTTATTGAAAAGCTCCAACATAAAGGGAAACAACTGTTGAAGCAGGAGGAAATCTCCAATATATTTTTTAATTATTTCCAAGACTTATATACATGTAAAGGTTATGACATAGAGAAAGCTTCTAACTTTTGGAGCAAAATTGCATATCCAATAGTCTCGGCTGAAGAAATCACCAGCCTTAACTCTCCTATTACAAAGGAAGAAATAGAGAGAGTAATTCTTAAACTTGCCGCTAACAAAGCAGCTGGCCCGGACGGACTACCAAACGAATTTTATAAGATTTTAT
Source organism: Bombina bombina (assembly GCF_027579735.1). NCBI lineage: Eukaryota > Metazoa > Chordata > Amphibia > Anura > Bombinatoridae > Bombina > Bombina bombina. The sequence continues at coordinate 185,624,151 of NC_069499.1, read as the reverse complement.
CAACAGATATAGCACTCTACTTAGGCAATCTTTACAATAATATCTATATTGATAATGAACCAGTTTCACCTTCTTTTTCTGCATCCTATACTACTTTGATCTTAAAACCAGGGAAAGATCCCTCGCAAAAAGAGTCATACAGACCAATTGTGTTATTAAACTCAGATTATAAAATCTTATCTTCCATTTTAGCAAATAGATTACAGGACATTTTAGCAAAAATAATACACACGGACCAAGCAGGATTCTTAAATAAACGTAACTCAGCGGCAAAGATCCGAGAGCTCCTTGTCACTTTAGATTATATTCAGAACTCATCCTCTATAGCGGCGGAGAGAGAGGGCCTCCCGGACTTGGCTATCTTGTCAATTGATGCAGAAAAAGCATTTGACTTGGTAACTTTTAGCCATATAACAACTTCTTTAACAAAATTCGGTATCATTGGCAATTTTCTTAAATTTATAGAAAATTTACATAACCAATCTCACACAAGTCTAATAATAAATGATATCATCTCTCTCCCGATTACTATAGGCAGAGGCACGCGCCAGGGATGCCCTCTCTCTCCGCTTCTGTTTGACATAGCCATCGAGCCATTAGCAATTATGATAAGGAAATCTCTTAATGGCATAAAAATCAGAAATTGTGAGATGAAAGTTGGGCTGTATGCTGACGATCTTCTGATCTATCTATCCAACTCCGAGCTAAATATACCTAAACTTATTCAAATAATTGACCACTTTGGCTCCTTTTCAGGTTACAAGGTGAACAAATCAAAATCCGAAATACTCTGGCTCAGGAAAAATAACACCTCTATTTCAGATATTCCTTTTAAGGTAGTCATAGACTCTTTCAAATATCTAGGTATTCATATTTCATGCAATATAGGGGACCTTTATAAAATAAACATATATCCTGTGCTAACTAATATCAAGGAGAAACTTAAGCTCTGGCAGGACTTACCGTTATCAATATCAGGTCGAGTAGAACTATTCAAAATGACCCTCCTTCCGAAACTTCTGTACATTCTCCAAAATGTACCATTAATTATTTTAGAAAAAGACGTCCGCCTACTCAATACTGCAATCAGACAGTTTATATGGCAAAAGAAAAGACCCAAAATATCTCTTGCGAAACTTGCCACACCACGGGAGTATGGAGGCTTAGCATTACCAAATATCAGATTTTACAACTTTAGTTTCTTAGCTCGTATAGTAGCTGATTGGATCTTTACCAAAAATTATATCTTAAATAATGAGCTTGAACTAAACATATGCAAACCATATCTCCCTGTAGCTATGATACACTCTTCATTTAAGGATCTCCCATCAGAGATTAAAGGTCTCAAAACTATACTAAACCCGATGAAGGCTTGGTGGAAATTAGCCAAGCTTCTCTCATTGAACACCACAGTGTCAAATTATCTCCCTTTGACAGGGAATCCGCGATTTCCAGCAGGCATAAACTCAGAAGTCTTTAACAGGTGGCATAATAGCGGTCTCAACAGAGTGCACTATTTAATAGAAAAAGACAGAAAATGTGTTAAGACGTTTGCGGAATTGAAAGCAGAATTCAACCTCCCTAATAAAGATTTTTTTGCATATCTGCAAATACGACATTTCATTAGAGAAGTAACTGAGGAGGCAGGATGGTGCTGGGAGCTGGGCAAATTGGAAAACTGGTTAACTCTTAATAAAATTGGATGTATGTCCATAGCTCCATGTTACCACATACTTGGGGCCAGTAAAGGTGCCCCTATTCTGGACAACATGGCAACGGCATGGAATATCTTAGTCTCCCAGACTAATATCGAGTCAAAGACTTTTCAATTATCAATTAACAAAGTAGCAAGAACTACGTTATCAGCCACCTGGAGGGAGGCGCATCTAAAGCTTCTCCATAGGGCATATTTCACCCCGGAGAAAGGCCTCAGAGTCCACAATCAAGAATTTAATAAATGCCCCAAGTGTTCTTATCCAGCGGCGAATCTGACCCACATGTTCTGGCATTGTCCAAAAATAAGAGACTTCTGGAAAAAATTAGAATATTGGCTTAAAACTACACTAAAGATAGAAACATTGACTTTATCTTTGTACCAAATCATACTCTGCTTACCCACAGAAAGTAACTTTCAGGCTAATGAAAAAATAATAAATCTGTCCATCTTAGCTTCTAGATATTTGATTTGCAAAAAATGGAAATCCAGAGCCTTGCCGACGATTCCTGAAGTCAGAAATTATTTAAAAAAGCAATGTGTATTGGAACAAAAAGATACTAATATTGATAAGGAATCAGACATAAGGAATTTTTTCACTAAATGGGCAATATTCATAAAGACACTTCAGGAGATAGAAATAGATTATTTGATTTTCCCTTTTAAAAATTCTGAAATTGTTCTTTTGGGAATTTGGTAGATGGGGAGAGGGGCGGAGATTAAACCCCTTTTCTTTTTTTTTTTTTTTTTTTTCTATATGGTTTTGTTGAGTTATATTTTGACTGTTTTTAGTTTTTGAGGTGATGTATGAGGGATAAAAATCAAAAAAATCCCCAGCAATATATACGTTACTTTTTGATGTAATGGCATAACCTTGTGAGAATTTGATAAAATTAATATCTTACTTTTGTTTTTTAATATTAGCTGATTTACTGTATGCCATGTTACCTTGGAAACATCGGGCCCTGCGTGGCGTAAGATGTGGACTTAAACTTTTTTTTTTGTGTATACTGCTGGTTGTAAATAAAAGTTATAAAAAAAAAAAATTGCACATTCTGCCTGACTCATGAATGTTTATTTTTGTATTTACTGTCTCTTTTATTATACATAGTAAAAATATTTTGCATTGGACTTTCCATGTTAATTTTGCCTGCTTTTCCTGTAATTTAAAATGCTAAAATGTAAGTTTTTCCACTGCTCTCAGAGAGGTTTGAGTGCATTCTGCGAATTCGGAACACTGTGCATCCTACATGCTGAACGGTGATTGATTGCTATGTATGCGGGAACTTCATTATAGCCCTCCCTATTTACCAAAACATTGGGGATAAGATAAACAAATTCCAGCTATTTTCCCAAGGGTCCGTCCCACTACTAAAAAATAAAAAGCAAAAATGGCTAACATAATGTCAACTTTTAAAATATGTATTTTATATGCAAATATTTTGCAATTCAGTGCTTAGTTTCTGATGTATAGATACAAATGACTTTAATGTGCCTTTAAATGACTTTTAACTGTCAAAATTTATATTTAAGAAACAGTGCCTTCAAAATGAACAAAAATGTAAAATGATCATTTGACCAGAGGCTATTAATCATTTTCAAAATCTCTTCATGGATCATTGAAATTAATTTTGCAAAGTCCCTTTACTAAGCCTATCTTTTTTACATTTTGCAAGATCCATAGAGACGTGGATGATAAGTAATTAGTTTCACATTTCATAGTGCATGCAACTGATCTGATTACTGAAAGCACCTCAATTTTAGAAAATTAAGATTCAAATTAAGGATTTTTGGAAGGCAAAATGTTGTCTTTGGGGAAGCTTTAACAAGACAGAAAAGCTGACTTCTGTAATTGAATATACTATTTATTACATTAAAAATGTTCTGGTAGATAGAGAAAAAAAACTCATTTCACAACTCTTAACTGATTTAATCAAGTATACTGATGGGGAGCTTGTAAAATAGATTACAGAGTAATAAAAATGCCTAGTAATGGTATAAAACAAGATTCACATTACAAGTATCTTATAAACCAGGAATGCAAAGATCTTGGCTTTTCATACTCTGGTGTTCCATACTTTATATATGGAATTTCTAAAACCTCCAACATTCCTCAACATCTCAAAGACAGGGAAACCAAGAAAAATGTACATTTGTTTAGCGTAAACATAAAAATCTTAGCATTTATCTGCAATTAAGCATATCATTGCAAAATAAGGGTTAGAGTACAAGTGGTGTGTTAAGTTAGTAACTTGCATGTGTATTACAAGTTGAAAGTAATTGGGTGAGCTTGAGTGCAAACAAAACTTGAGCTTCTCGGGTTAGCGTGACTGAAGACTATGGGGTAGATTTACCAAGCAGCGGATGCTGCATTCTACCCCTGAAGTTTCTGGCAAGCCAGAAACATAAAGCTGCTCCTTAACTTCTCTGCTACCTCTTCGGATGCGCCGGACTGCAATCATCGCTATCAGATACGTTTGGGATGATTGACACCCCCTGCTAGCGACCAATTGGCCGCGAATGTGTAGGGAGCGGTATTGCACATGCATTTCACCAGAATGCTTGTGCAATATTTAGCAATGTCGGGCGGACATGATTCGCTACAACGAATCTTGTCCGCCTGCCATTTGTTAAGTGTAAGGAGTATAAAAAAGTGCACCAAACACAACATGAAAATAAAGTGTTACACAATTTCTGATAACAATTATTAATATAAATATTAATATTTTTTATAAGGGGTTAAAGGTATATGGTATATGACAAGGTGTTTGACTGGAAAGGGCTATAGATATATATATATATTTATATAAATATACAATAGATTGGAGGGCACACACAGGACTTAAGCTAATAACTTTTTTTTTTCTTTAAATTTTATTTATATCCAACAAAGGGTACATTCATACATAGCATATCAGCATCACACCTCGCAGGGTGCGTCAAGTAGGTGACTATAAATGTAAGAAAGTACATATCCCATAGTTAGTGCTATGGTGGGGTAGGATCTTAGCTAAACAGCTCTCAACTAGGAATAAGTGACATGATTAAGTGAGTATGTTGCTCAGCACAGTGAAAATGGAGTATAATTTACAATTTGATCGAGACTAGGCTGTCCTGAGCAAAGTATTTGAGCTCTTTTTCACATGCTAACCACACAACAATAAAAAGTGAATAATGTATTGGTCTTAATACAAGTCTACACGTCTCTTGTATTAGAATGCTCAGTTCAAGAGACAGTCAGGTATGAGACATATTGAAGTATAAGTTACTCAACATTCCAAGACAAACAAGCCTGCATAACCTGCCAAGGTCTATCTAGGAAGAACAACACTAGGAGGGAGGGGGGATCATCCTATTAACTGCTAGATTATATTGCCCATTAATATTCCTCTAATAAATATTGGTCTAGTGACTGACTGAACAGTTGATCCAGAGTCACAAGTATGACTGCCCTAATAGGAGATGTATGCGGTTACCTAATAAATATACATGGCATATGTGAGTGCACAGATCGTTTAGAGTGATGACAAAATATATGAATAAGTGTTGGAACAACAGTTTGCAGAGACAGTTTAAGAGTGTGCAAAGGCATTCTAAGAGCTATGTCTAATAAAAGCACAATGATCATATTGTTAGTTGCTTAAATATAGTGTTACTAATGAGTAGTGTCTCATTGCCTGACAAGTCTAGTAGAGTAAACCATTATACGAGGTAAAAGAAGTGGGGCATCTACTACTAGAAAAGGTTGGAATGTACAACAGCAGATAAGTTTGGCAGCTACTCCCAAAAGCTTTCAACATTGTGCAGTATAATGAGATAATATAAGTATTAGCGTTTATTTTTCCCAACGCGTTTTAACCGCCTTTCTCAAGAACTTGAAAATCACATAAGAGCTACAAACATTTCCGCTACCATAGCGGTTTAAATACATGCAATGATCGCCATCCCTTCCAGCGATCAATACAATTTTCCTGTTTGGGGATGTTACAATAAAACACAATTGCTAAAAATTACATTCTAGTACAACAATATTTCTTAAAACACAAATAAATATCTAAAATTAAAGGACATTTAAGACTATTAAAATAAACATTTTGCACTTTACCAAAGTACTTAACCAATCACAATGTTGATACATATTAAAAACATTCAATAACATTCGTAAAAAGCTACCAATCCAAATCTATACAATGCAGTCCTCAATCGAGTACTTTCCTTTCTCAGTTACCAAACCTGTTTGGTATGTATTAATATCGTGATTGGTTAAGTACTTCAGTAAAGTGCAAAATGTTGCATGTATTTAAACGGCTATGGTAGCGGAAGTGTTTGTAGCTCTTCTGTGATTTTTAAAGCTCTTGAGAAAGGGTGCGGAAGACCGTTGAAATGCGTTGGGAAAAATAAACACTAATATTTCTAAACAAAGGAGCTGTAATCGTTTCTTCAATAAACTGGCTGTAGATTATCTGTACATCCTGTGAGTACTTTCCTATTTTGGGCACCAAATTTTCCTTAGGTGCCATTGAGAAACTGTACACTCCGTGTTTGAACTGGATAGTGACTCAAGGAGTTTCCTTTCAACTCTGCTGTGTATGATTTCTAATATTCAAGTTAGCTATGTACAATTTCTAATATCCAAGTAAACACTGAGGGACATTTTTAACAGTTGTTTGTTTACAAAGTGTGAACCAATCAGATGTTGGTATGCTAATTAGGCATGTTTGCACATCAAGCTTCTTGTGCATGATTGGATGGTGTGTACATCTATGGATAAAATAGCCAGCATAGTTTACAGCAAAAAAAAAAAAAAATATGTATGAGGAAAGTGTGCACATAACTCCACTACCTACAAAAAATTGAGTATGATTTTAAAAACATGTAAAGACAATTTAAAAAGGAAGCTAACTTGTGGAATTTATGATTCTGTTCCTGATATGGGTGTAGCCATCAATCACCTGATAGCTCTCAATAGTGCACTACTGCACCTAAATATGCTTTCAACAAAGGACACAAAGAGAAAAATTATTAAAGGATAACAGAAATAAATTGCATGTTATACCTGAACCATGACATGTAACTTTTATTCCCTTTATGCTGTGTCAAAATCTATATTTCTATTTTATTAAAATGTTATCTGTTTTTAAATAGATTTCACTAAATTTCTGAGACAGTTATTTTACTTTATTTCATTAGAGGCAAATGAATCAACATAACATAAATAAAATAACAGTTGTTTTAAAGAGAGGTCTCCCAATACAGAGTATATTTGTACGCTGTGGCTTTAACTGCTCTTTCATCAATGCATTAAAAGTACTATTCCCTAAGTGCATTTCAGAGAATAGATTTGTAGTTCCAGAGCACAATTTAGTCACACAGAGTGCACAATTAGGAGTGTTATCCATCAGGCATGTCTTGCTTCCTGAAATGATTACAGTGAAGGAGCAGTGGGACTCAGGAGTTTGCTCCTTATGTTGTAAAAGAAAATAAAAGACATTTTTTATATATGTATTGCATATATAGATCACTGTGTAGCACATATCTGGACTAGGAAAACTGCAGCATATACAGTTGTAATCAAAATTATTCAACTCCCATTGCAAATCAGGTTTATTGTCAATGAACAAATCAAACAAAAGCAATTGAAATAGCTCAACACAATGAATGCTTAAAGTGGTTTCACCAAATTCATCTAAAAATGCAACTTTTAATGAATTCTGCAGTCTCAACATTATTCCTCATGAGCAATGGCCTCCAGTTCAGTAATATTCTTTGGTTTGCATTCTGCAACTTTTTTCTTTAAATCCCACCAGAGATTTTCTATGAGGCTCAAGTCAGGTGACTGTGATGGCCACTGTAGGATCTTCCAGGCTTCTTCTGCAACTAAGCCTTGGTGGAATTTGAGGTATGCTTGGGATCATTGTCCTATTGGAAGGTCCAATGACGCCCAAGCTTCAGCTTCCTCACAGACAGCATGACGTTTTCTCCTAGGATTTCCTGATACTTGAATGAATCCATCTTGCCTTTCACATGCTGCAGGTTTCCAGTGTGAGAGGCTGCAAAGCAGCCCCAGAGCATCACAGAGCAACCACCATGCTTAACTGTAGGCACAGTGTTATTTTCAGCATATGCTTCATTCTTCTTCCTCTAGACATACCGCTGATCCATCAGGCCGAAGAGTTCCAGTTGTTTCATCGCTCCACAGAACAGAATCCCAAAACTTCTGTGGCTTATTTATATAATTTTGAGCATATTGGTGCTTTTGGCTCAGTAGACAGAGTTAGTTCATGTGTGCCATAAAGATAACTTAATGCTCACTCCCATGGAGTTATTTATGATTAAGCACTGATTGTCTAAATTGCAAGTCTAGATACAAGGTAATCACAGAGGTAAAAAGTGTATTAATATAACTGTGTTGGCTATGCAAAACAGGGGAATCCTATATACTAAAAGGCTAAGTATGTTTGTCCGATGCAGTCATGCGCAGTAGAGACTGCACAAGGACAAACATACCTGACCTTTAGGATCTGACAGCAGAGCAGAGAGGGTGTGTGGAAGTGGCCGTTGCGGGGTGTGTGGTCGGACAGAGCTGCCATGATGAGGGGGCGTGGCCGGTGGGAGTGCCGTGATGGGGCATGGCCGGACAGGAACTGGTCGGGTAGGCGTGGTTGGCCGGGAGTGGCCGTGGCCTGAGAGAGCGCAAAAGAGGGGGAGAGAGTGCAAAAGAAGGGGGAGAGAGAGCAAAAGATGGGGGAGAGAGAGAACAAAAGAGGGGGAGAGAGCGAGCAAAAGAGATGGGAGAGAGAGAAAAAGAGAGGGGAGAAAGAGCAAAAGAAAGAGGGGAGAGAAAGCAAAAGAGAGGGGAGAGAGAGCAAAAGAGAGGGGAGAGAGGGCAAAAGGGGGGGGAAGAGTGCAAAATGGGGGGAGAGCAAAAGCGGGGGAAAGAGAGAGCAAAAGAGGGGGGATAGAGCAAAAGAGAGGGGAGAGAGAGCAAAAGAGAGGGGAGAGAGAACAAAAGAGGGGGGAGAGAGAGAGCAAAAGAAAGGGGAGAAAGAGAAAAAGAAGGGGGAGAGAGCAAAAGAGAGGGGAGAGAGAGCAAAAGCTAGGGGGTAGAGCAAAAGAGAGGGGGGAGAGAGAGCAAAAGATGGGGGAGAGAGAGCAAAAGAGAGGGAGAGAGGGAGAGAGAAAGAGCAAAAGAGAGGGGGGAGAGAGAAAGAGAGAAAAAGAGAGGGGGGAGAAAGAGAGCAAAAGAGAGGGTAAGAGAGAGGTCAGATACAGATTAAAGAGAGGTAAAGAGAGCAAAAGAGAGGGGAGAGAGATAGAGCAAAAGAAAGGGGAGAGAGAGCAAAAGAGAGGGGGAGAGCAAAAGAGAGGGGAGAGAGAGAGAGCAAATGAGATGGGGAGAGAGAGAGAGCAAAAGAAAGGGGAAAGAGAGCAAAAGAGAGGGTGGAGAGAGAGCAAAAGAGAGGGGGAGAGGGAGAGAGAGGGGGGAGAGAATGAGAGCAAAAGAGAGGGGAGAAAGAGAGAGCGCAAAAGAGAAGGGGGAGAGAGAGAGCAAAAGAGAGGGGGGAGAGGGAGAGAGAGAGGAGAGAGAAAGAGAGCAAAAGAGAGGGGGAGAGAGAGAGAGCAAAAGAAAGGGGGGAAAGAGCAAAAGAGAGGGGGAGAGAGAGAGAGCAAAAGAGAGGGGAGAGAGAGGGTAAAAGAAAGGGGAGAGAGAGAGCAAAAGAGAGGGAGCAGAGAGAGAGAGAAAAAGAGAGGGGGGAGAGAGAGAGCAAAAGAGAGGGGGGAGAGAGAGAAAGACAGGGGGGAGAGAGAGAGCAAAAGAGAGGGGGAGAGAGAAAGCAAAAGAGGGGGGATAGAGCAAAAGAGAGGGGAGAGAGAGCAAAAGAGGGGGAAGAGAGAACAAAAGAGGGGGGAGAGAGAGAGAGCAAAAGAATGGGGAGAAAGAGAAAAAGAAGGGGGAGAGAGCAAAAGAGAGGGGAGAGAGAGCAAAAGCTAGGGGGTAGAGCAAAAGAGAGGGGGGAGAGAGAGCAAAAGATAGGGGGGAGAGAGAGCAAAAGAGGGGGTAAGAGAGAGCAAAAGAGAGGGGGAGAGGGAGGGAGGGGGAGAGAAAGAGCAAAAGAGAGGGGGGAGAGAGAAAAAGAGAGGGGGGAGAAAGAGAGCAAAAGAGGGGAAGAGAGAGGGTGAGAGAGAGATTAAAGAGAGGTAAAGAGAGCAAAAGAGAGGGGAGAGAGAGCAAAAGAGAGGGGGAGAGCAAAAGAGAGGGGAGAGAGAGCAAATGATATGGGGAGAGAGAGAGAGAGAGCAAAAGAAAGGGGAAAGAGAGCAAAAGAGAGGGTGGAGAGAGAGCAAAAGAGAGGGGGGAGAGGGAGAGTATGAGAGCAAAAGAGAGGGCGGAGAGAGAGAGCAAAAGAGAAGGGGGAGAGAGAGAGCAAAAGAGAGGGGGAGAGGGAGAGAGAGGGAAGAGAGAAAGAGAGCAAAAGAGGGGGGGAGAGAGAGAGCAAAAGAAAGGGGGGGAGAGAGCAAAAGAGAGGGGGAGAGAGAGCAAAAGAGAGGGGAGAGAGAGGGTAAAAGAAAGGGGGAGAGAGAGAGCAAAAGAGAGGGAGCAGAGAGAGAGAAAAAGAGAGGGGGGATAGAGAGAGCAAAAGAGAGGGTAAGAGAGAGGTCAGATACAGATTAAAGAGAGGTAAAGAGAGCAAAAGAGAGGGGAGAGAGATAGAGCAAAAGAAAGGGGAGAGAGAGCAAAAGAGAGGGGGAGAGCAAAAGAGAGGGGAGAGAGAGAGAGCAAATGAGATGGGGAGAGAGAGAGAGCAAAAGAAAGGGGAAAGAGAGCAAAAGAGAGGGTGGAGAGAGAGCAAAAGAGAGGGGGAGAGGGAGAGAGAGGGGGGAGAGAATGAGAGCAAAAGAGAGGGGAGAAAGAGAGAGCGCAAAAGAGAAGGGGGAGAGAGAGAGCAAAAGAGAGGGGGGAGAGGGAGAGAGAGGGGAGAGAGAAAGAGAGCAAAAGAGAGGGGGAGAGAGAGAGAGCAAAAGAAAGGGGGGAAAGAGCAAAAGAGAGGGGGAGAGAGAGAGAGCAAAAGAGAGGGGAGAGAGAGGGTAAAAGAAAGGGGAGAGAGAGAGCAAAAGAGAGGGAGCAGAGAGAGAGAGAAAAAGAGAGGGGGGAGAGAGAGAGCAAAAGAGAGGGGGGAGAGAGAGAAAGACAGGGGGAGAGAGAGAGCAAAAGAGAGGGGGAGAGAGAAAGCAAAAGAGGGGGGATAGAGCAAAAGAGAGGGGAGAGAGAGCAAAAGAGGGGGAAGAGAGAACAAAAGAGGGGGGAGAGAGAGAGAGCAAAAGAATGGGGAGAAAGAGAAAAAGAAGGGGGAGAGAGCAAAAGAGAGGGGAGAGAGAGCAAAAGCTAGGGGGTAGAGCAAAAGAGAGGGGGGAGAGAGAGCAAAAGATAGGGGGGAGAGAGAGCAAAAGAGGGGGTAAGAGAGAGCAAAAGAGAGGGGGAGAGGGAGGGAGGGGGAGAGAAAGAGCAAAAGAGAGGGGGGAGAGAGAAAAAGAGAGGGGGGAGAAAGAGAGCAAAAGAGGGGAAGAGAGAGGGTGAGAGAGAGATTAAAGAGAGGTAAAGAGAGCAAAAGAGAGGGGAGAGAGAGCAAAAGAGAGGGGGAGAGCAAAAGAGAGGGGAGAGAGAGCAAATGATATGGGGAGAGAGAGAGAGAGAGAGAGCAAAAGAAAGGGGAAAGAGAGCAAAAGAGAGGGTGGAGAGAGAGCAAAAGAGAGGGGGGAGAGGGAGAGTATGAGAGCAAAAGAGAGGGCGGAGAGAGAGAGCAAAAGAGAAGGGGGAGAGAGAGAGCAAAAGAGAGGGGGAGAGGGAGAGAGAGGGAAGAGAGAAAGAGAGCAAAAGAGGGGGGGAGAGAGAGAGCAAAAGAAAGGGGGGGGAGAGAGCAAAAGAGAGGGGGAGAGAGAGCAAAAGAGAGGGGAGAGAGAGGGTAAAAGAAAGGGGGAGAGAGAGAGCAAAAGAGAGGGAGCAGAGAGAGAGAAAAAGAGAGGGGGGATAGAGAGAGCAAAAGAGAGGGGGGAGAGAGAGAGACAGCGAAAGAGAGGGGGAGAGAGAGAGCAAAAGAGAGGGGGGAGAGAGAAAGCAAAAGAGAGGGGGGAGAAAGAGAGCAAAAAAGAGAGGGGGAGAGAGAGCACAAGAGAGTGGGAAAAGAGAGAGAGATTAAAAGAAAGGGGGAAGAGATAGCAAGAGAGGGGGGAGAGAGAGAGCAAAAGAGAGGGGGGAGAGAGAGCAAGAGAGGGCGAGAGAGAGAGAGCAAAAGAGAGGGGGAGAGAGAGAGGAAAAAAAAGGGGGAGAGAGTGCAAAAGAGAGGGGGAGAGAGAGAGCGCATAAGAGAAGGGGGAGAGAGAGCGCATAAGAGAGGGGGAGAAAGATAGCAAAAGAGAGGGCGAGAGAGAGAGCAAGGGGTTGGACCGCTGTACTACAAAAAATGGCCGTGTACACTAGTGGGTAATAAAGGGATTATCTATATTTTTAAACAATAAAATTCTGGAGTAGACTGCCCCTCTAAAGGAGAATGAAAACCAAGTTACAGTTTCAGATAGAGCATACATTTTTTTTTTTAAAGTTTCCTATTTACTTATTTTGTCAAATTTAATTTACTTTGTTCTCTTGCTATACTTTATTGAAAAACAGGTAGGTATGCTCAGGAGCATGCATGTACACTATATAGCAGCAGTTTTGTATGAACATATTTAACAATGTCATACATTTGCAATAGCACTAGATGGCAATAGTGTTTGCTGCTATGTAGTGCTGCAGACACTTGCCTACCTACCTAGGTATATACTCACAAAGAACACCATGAGAACAAAGAAATTATGTTAATAGGAGTTGTTGTAAAATTGTGAACACAGCATGGTTGCCAACATTTATTTATTTTTAAAAAAGGGACACTGTAACAAAAAATCAATTAACCTTTTTGCTGCTGAGCTATTTTCACACCCCTTTGCTAAAGGTGATTTTAGTTGTTAAGCCAATGGGCCGTTTTATCAAGCTCTGTATGGAGCTTGATGCCCCTGTTTCCGTGCGAGCCTTCAGGATCGCCAGAAACAGAAGTTATGAAGCAGCGGTCTAAAGACCGCTGCTCCATAACTAGTCCGCCTGCTCTGAGGCAGCCGACAGAAATCAACCCGATCGGGTTGATTGACACTCCCTGCTAGCGGACGATTGGCCGCGAATCTGCAGGGGGCAGCATTGCACCAGCAGTTCACAAGTGCAATAATAAATGCCGACAGCGTATGTGCAGAGGAAATGATGTGCTACATCGTATCATGTCTGTTCGCACTATGATAACTCTACCCCAACAACTGCATTTACGCATACATTTTAAATTTTTCTGTGTGGTACCCACACACCACCCGGGTCTAATTTTTTTCAGCAGAAACAATTAGAAAATGAAATTATATAGAAATGAGAAAACACCAACATTTGAAATGCAAAAAAAAATAATAATAATAATTATAAAATTAAAAAAGTCTGTCATTTTCTGTGGTGTACATAGTAAATAGAAACACATTCATCATTTCCTAAATACTTCAAACCTACATTTTATTGCCCCAAATTTAGCATCAATTCACCTTTTTTACTTCAATTCAAATTAAGTATTAAAAACCAGAAAGAGAAATTATTATTTTTTCACTTTGCACCATGTTGCAATTTACACAGAAATATAGATATATTTAAATAGGTAAATCCACTCTTGGACCCCAAGATCAAGATACTCTTAACAAGTGCAGGGGTATTTTTAAAATATGGTCATAATTAAAGGGACACTGAACCCAAATTGTTTATTTCATGATTCAGATAGAGCATGACATTTAAGCAACTTTCTAATTTACTCCTATTATCATTTTTTCTTTGTTCTCTTGCTATCTTTATTTTAAAAGCAGGAATGTAAATCTTAGCAGTCAGCCCATTTTAGGTTCAGCACCATGGATAGAGCTTTCTTAGAGGCTTACATTTACCCACCAATAAGCAAGCATAACCAAGGTTCTCAACCAAAAATGGGCCGGCTTCTATGCATCACATTCCTGCTTTTTAAATAAAGATAACAAGAGAACGAGGAAAAATTGATAATAGAAGTAAATTAGAAAGTTGCTTAAAATTGCATACTCTGTTTGAATAATGAAAGAAAAATTTGGGTTTAGTGTCCCTTAAAGCTTTATATTAAGAAGAATTCTGGAAAGAGAACTATGTTAACAGTTAAACAAAGAAAGAATAACAAAATAAAATAGAGTCCTCACCTGGACCTCTCAATTTTAAGTGCTAAGGAAAACAAATAAACCAAACCCACAATATAGGTTTACGCTAGATAAATTCTCTTTGGGTAAGAGTTAAAAACCCAACCACTCCTTAGATCAAATGGTATAGGAAATACAGTTTATATGTAGTACTGTAAACATTTGCCAAACCTCATCTTGACATAGTAAGTGGAACAAGTATATATTTGGTTTCAGATAACAACATGAGTTGTTGCAGTTATAAAATGGGAGGAGAGATTTACTGTAGTTAGGGATTAGAAGAGTTAAATAAACCCTGAGTTAAAAAAAATGCCATAGAAATTAACTAAAAAAATTGTGGCAAATCACGTGATGAGTGCAACAATGTGCTATATTGTGGTCTCAGCCGCTGGTCATAGGATGCATACCATTCTGTATTTAGAAAAAAGGTAGATCTTGAAAAGAAAGTTCCATATCCTAAACAAATATATTAAATTCCTAATTTTCTCCCCACTAGACTGCTCTTATTATAAGTATATAACAAGATAATTCCAAAACTGGTCATGTATACATAGTATTTTGTAAAACATTTATGACTAGGGAAAACTTATATTAATTAACTGTAGGAAAGAAGAAGACATATGTTATATAACCACCATTTTCAGTTTAAGTTACTCCGGTTTTGTACAGACCCTTTGTATAAATTTGAGAGTTCATGTTAGCAAAAAAGGGAAGATATGTCCCAAGAAGTTTATTTTGTGAGTTTCTATTTGGGAAAGCAAAAGTAAGAGGGCTGTAAGTCTGAAAAACTGATTGTTTGGAGCATTTGTAAGGGCTTTTGCTTGTAATAGATAAGTCAGAACAGGGCTGCATCAACAGTTGAATGGTAGCGTGTGTATGTTCCAATGCACCAACCTGTCCAGCCAGATCTCTTTAGATTGGTTCCTTAGATGTGGTGACCAGAGAGCTGCGAGGATCCATCACTTTAATGCAAGGTAGAGGTGTTAAAGTGGGGCCATCTCTAGATTCTTCCGATCTTTATGTTGTAGTTGGACTTAGCATTTAGTGTTTCACTTGAATTGCTTGTTGTTAACGTATGTTGGAGCATTGGAACTTCTGACACTTTTGTGTTGTGGTGGGGTTCAACGTTCAGTGTTTCCTTCAGATTGTTTGATGTTGCTACATATGCATATTGGAGCAGATTTTCTTCTGTTGGCGATCTCTCTATCAAATCAAACAGGAGGTTCTCTATTTTGGAGAATTACCTATCCAAGCGATCCATCGTGCCCTCGCACCTCATGGTGAGCGACATCTCTCAGATGACTAATTGTAATTATTTTCAAGAAGAGAGCTAGTCAGAAGCTTTGATTTAAAGGTGTGGGTAAGGAAATATTTAGTTTACAGGTCCGGTGACTGGGGGGGGGGGGAGTTACCTAACAATTAGCTGCCGCTGTAGGCCCTAGTTGTCCAATTTTCAGTCCTTGACTTATAAAAACAGTAAATAATGTCTGTTTCAGGTCTCCAATATAAGAATAGGTATTGAGGGTAGTGATTTGATAAAATGTACCCTCAAAATCCTCCAATAATTGGCAGATTATTGAAAGTTCCTCAAGAACTGTAAGAATAAGCGTCCTCTTCAGAATGCAGCATGGACACGCCCCCAGAACATGCAATTTTAAGCAACTTTCTAATATACTCCTATTATCAATTTTTCTTCGTTCACTTGCTATCTTTATTTAAAAAGCAGGAATGTAAAGCTTAGGAGCCGGCCCATTTTTGGTTCAGAACATAGGTTATGCTTGCTTATTGGTTTGCTAAATGTAGCCACCGATAAGCAAGCACTATCCAGGGTGCTGAACCTAAAATGGGCTGGCTCCTAAGCTTTACATTCCTGCTTTTTGTAAAGGGACAGTCTAGTCCAAAATAAACTTTCATGATTCATATAGGACATGTTATTTTAAACAACTTTCAAATTTACTTTTATCAAAACTTTTGCTTTGTTCTCTTGGTATTCTTAGTTGAAAGCTAAACCTAAACCTAGTCTAAGCTAATTTTTTAGACCTTGAAGGGCACCTCTTGTCTAAATGCATTTTTACCATTTTTCACCACTAGAGGGCATTAGTTTATGTGTGTTATATAGATAACATTGAGCTCACGCACGTGAAGTTACCTAGGAGCCAGGACTGATTGGCTAAACTGCAAGTCTGTCAAAAGAACTGAAATAAGGGGGCAATTTGCAGAGGCTTAGATACAAGGTAATCACAGAGGTAAAAAGTATATTACCATAACTGTGTTGGTTATGCAAAACTAGGGAATGGGTAATAAAGGGATTATCTATCTTTTAAAGCAATACAATTCTGGTGTAGACTGTCCCCTTATATAAAGATACCAAGAGAACGAAGAAAAATTGATAATAGGAGTACATTGGAAAGTTGCTTAAAATTACATGCTCTATCTGAATCATTAAAACAATAGGGTATAGTATTCTTTTAACCAATTTGGACAATGTATGTATGCTGCTATCCCTGTCCAAACTCCCTCAGTATAGCAAAAAATATAATAAAAACAAAAAACATAGTAGTTGTACCAAAAGTCATCCTACAGAAAATTTCACAAAATATCACCTATTTTTACATTCTCCTAGTTCTCACATTTATCATTATTATTCAGTTCAGACAAACACCAACAAAACAAGGCTAGAGGTTACTTCTAGGTTATCATCCTTACTATGGCAATCATTTTATAGCTATAAGGATATGAAACCTTTTTTTGAGGACATGAAACTTCACTCTTTCAAATGTGGAGTCCTTTGATATATTACACAGTCGCAAAAACAATTTAGCTACACCAGTTTTAGGAGGTGACCTGCAGCGTCTCAGCACATTGACATACCATAGAGTTTGTGGTTAAACAATATTTCAGCACAACAATCCCATACAGGGTAGATATAGTCCATATAGCGGGGAAACCCGAAACGGGTCAGTGACGTCATACGGGCCCAGGTCGTAGCCTCTGACTTTTTTAGCATAGCAGTCGTTGCTTACTTGTATGTGGTCTTCATTTTACGTTTTTAATTTTTTCTTGAATAAAGAACCTCCTTTATTTTAAACCTCAGATGGAGCCGGTCTGGGAATTTTGTGACATTCAGCTGGCATTGGGAAGAGACACAGGACCACTCATTTCATAGAGAACTGCTGCTTTCAAATAAGGGTTTCAGGTTTATTTATGTATTGTGGGGTGCAACATAGGGGATACCCGACTTCCTGATGTTGTTCTATATGCTTATGGTTCTGACAATTTACCACAGTGGTCAGTTGCTAACCACCTGGGCATGAGACCCCTTCTGTGAAAGAGCAGCTTTGCCCCTTTCAAAAGAGAGGTCACACGCACCATTGTAATACATAGTTTGGGGGTGAAAGAGTCAATAATAGCCCAATGTACTGTAAAAGACATCCAAATATAAAGTTGATTTCCTATGAGGGGTATTGTGTGTATGTGTGTTGTATGCTGTCTTTAATGTATAGGGGCATACAGTAAATAGATAAGATCCCACACTGGAAACACAGAAACATAGATAAGAGCCATAGGCCCAACAAGTCTGCCCATATTTCCTATAAAATATATATTTAATTAGTGCGTAGGATAGCCTTATGCTTATCCCAGGCATTCTTAAAGTTTGTCATTACCATCTCTAATGGAAGTTTATTCCATGAATGAACTACCCTTTCTGTGAAGAAGTGCTTCTGAATTTACACTTGCACCTGTTTCCCTTAAGCTTGGAAAGAGGAGGCTCACCTCTTTTAAACTAGCTTATCATACCCCTTTGTGTTTTATAAGGGAGGATGGAGGCTCTAAAAGTACCATCCGCCATGCATTACCATGGAAATCACATGCAAATCACTTTGTTTCTAGTGGAACAGGTAATCAGCATTTTAATGGTGATCAGCTACATCCAAGGGGGACAAGTGAACCCTCATTCGAAAGAAGGAAGCCTGTACTTTCATATACAGAGTCCCTTGCCCACGTAGCCAAAACAGGGGGTATAAATAGGCACCCCATTACCGCCCCATTCCTCTCAGGTTAAACATTTTAAATGCTGCTGCAGATAATCACCATTTTTATGGGCATAGAGGGAGATAGGGGCTCAATTAGAGCCCTCTCCACCATTGGTTAAATCGAATTTAAATGCTGCCGAAGGTGATTTTTTTTACAGTGATCACCTGCAATTTACAGAGACATGAAAGAGCAGGGTTTCCTCTATCAAATAAGGAGTCACTTGTCCCTACATATTTTCTGGGGCTGAGAAATTGGCTTGCAAGTCCTCTCTCTTCCCCCTGGCTTATTCTCTCTAACTAACTGCTTCAGCAGATAGTCCCAGCCCCCTTGTGACACCACCACGTGCACCTGTGGTACTGGTAACATCACAGGCCTTGCCAGAAGGACACCGCAGTGGGAAAGAGACTGCAATATTAATCATGCCAACTGATGATTTCATTTCTGCCCACTATACTCATCTACTCATCCAACAATAATGTAAATTGCACAAAATATTAAACATTGTATTATTCAATCTAATCTGTGAACTGCATGAGATGTCCAGACATCGTTTGTCCCATTGTAAAGTGCAGGAGATTTAGAAAATGCAAACAAATAAATGCACAAGACCAACAAGGACCTCCTGTCTGATTACCACAGTGATGCCTGCATGCCAATCCCACACCAGGGTAGATATTTACAATGCAGGACATACAAAAAAACTTATCAGTCTCAGGAAGCATAACATATCAGCAACTGACTTGCATATTATGAGTATATTATAATTTTGATGTGTGTTCTTGTGACTGTTTATCATGAAGGTTAATATTTAAGAAATAAACACATCCTAATAAACAAACTATTGGATATGTATTAACGGAGCACTTGATAATGTAAGCTTTATTAAATACTATAAAATGCATCTAAATAAATATGTACTTTGCTGTTTACTTAAATGTAATAAATCTTTTTTTGAACACATTTATTCAATGTTTACTTTCAGAGTTTATTTCTAAATATGAAATATACTGAAGGGTTTCCTATTCTGCTACGAAATGAACCATAATAACCAGATTGGTTTCCCAAGTGTTACTGAGGGATTCCTGTTAGGAATTACATGAGTATTCCTTGCAGGTTTCTTATTCTAAAGAGCAGAAACAAAGAGATAGGAGGGACTGGTTCAGATAACGTAACACTCTGAGTCATTGATTGCGCAAACAGGCAAAAAGCCCTTTCCATACTGCAAACATTATCAGACGCAGATGTTTCCATGGTAACGGAAAAGAGTTTTTTTTTTTTTTCCCTTTCAAATAAATACATCCTTAACAAAAACAGACAGGACACACTAATTGTATGTCAGCGGTATGTAGTCAAAAAAGGAGCCTGGGAAGAGTGTTATGTTTTCTGACAAGAGAAAATACCAAATGGAAGAGAGTTGGACTAATGGACTTCGTGCATTAATGCCCCAAGGCAGTAAAAATATGTATTTACTATAGATGCCTGTGTTCTTCTCTATGAAAAGAACCATATGCCTGAATTATTTCAAGAGTATTTCATATCTAACTATAGTCTGGAAACATGAAAAAGCAAATCAACAACAAATGTAAGCTACACCACAATAAAAAATGATAATAATAATAAAATATATATATATACACGTTGATTGCAGTAGCCGTGTTAGTCCAGTGATTTAGATATCAAAATAACAAGAGTATTGCATTGAGCAATGATACTTTTTTATTGGACTAACTATACATTTATAAGATGACAAGCTTCCTTTTTCAAGTATTGCTTCAGACTTCCGAAAGCTTGTCATCTTATAAATGTATAGTTAGTCCAACATTGCTCAATGCAATACTCTTGTTATTTTTATATATATATATATAAGGGTACAGGACAAATGGCTACTATAAATGTGTCTTTTTCCAAAATATTTTTTCTTTCTGTACTATTAATAAATTATTTTTTGTTCTCAGTGATTGTACTGGTCAGAGATTCATTTCATTTGTTTAATTTAGCTACACTTTTGAGCTATTTTTTTATAAAAAAAAGAGTGCTTGATTCCCTATCTATACAGGGCCTTAAGAAATTTTTGATAGTCCTTGTTCTCCTCTTGTAGTTTGTTGAAGAATATATATATATATATATATATATACAGTATATATATATATATATATATATATATATATATATATATATATATATATATATATAATAGTCATTAATATTATGGTGAAACAAAAATATAGAAATAGTGTAGAAAAAAATCTAAAAACACACGCATATATACAGTATATATATATATATGTCAAAATAACATATATATATATAATATATATATATATTAAATGTCGAAACATGTGTAACAAATAAAAACATGCATATATATGCAAGAAAATGAATATACAGATTATGCATAGGAATAACATCTTTTTTTGGAAATAAATACCAGTCATATTAGCCTTTTTTAAAATAATTCCAAATTATTTTTTATTAAAACTTTATTGATTTTCATAAATTTGTCAGCTTGGCACTAAAACACCATGCTATGTTTTAAACTTAAATTACTAAGGGCTAGATTACAAGTGGAGCGCTATTTAACGCTCCTGCGCGTTAACTGCGCTAGAAGTAAGCTTTTTGCACGCGTCGGATTGTACTTGTATTATGAGTTGAAAGTAAATTGTTTTCACTTGTGCTCTAAACCGACATGCGCAAAAATCCAAACTTAAGATATCGCACGCGCTAGCCTAATCCCCTATGCTCGGGCAAAAACCCAATCGCATATTCTCAAGTGCACTAACTAGCATGAAAATATGAATGTTTCACATTCCAATGTTCTTCACATAGAAAAATATGTTATATTTATTCATCAATACATATTTCTATATTTATTTATATATGTATTTATACCTATATTTATTTATATATGTATTTATACCTATATTTATTTATATATGTATTTATACCTATATTTATTTATATATGTATTTATACCTATATTTATATATGTATTTATACCTATATTTATATATGTATTTATACCTATATTTATTTATATATGTATTTATACCTATATTTATTTATTTATGTATTTATACCTATATTTATTTATATATGTATTTATACCTATATTTATTTATATATGTATTTATACCTATATTTATTTATATATGTATTTATACCTATATTTATTTATATATGTATAAATATATATATATATATATATATATATACACACACACACATACGATCAGACTTTTGAACCTTTATAACTTTCGTGCAATCTTTTTTTTTTAAAATAATTTTTATTAGTATTATTATAGGTGTAATTTGGAATGTACTTTTGATGTGTTTTGTGACACTTCTTTGTTTCGTTAAAATGTTAACCAGAGCTCTGAGGTCACGCTATCCCGAGGCTCGTTAACTTCAATTGTGGTCAAGCGATCACATTTACTTTCAACTTGTAATATGGGCGGAAAACCGACGTGCGTAACAGCCGCGATAAACCCCTTATCGCTTGCGTAACTGTTAACTCGCCACTCGTAAATTTGGCTCTAAGTGAGTGCTAGTTTCATCTTTCTATATTTATTCTTTCTTATCTATATTGCCATGAACAATCATTAAAAACACCCTCCATGTTGATAACATACTGGCTGAGTGGCAGCTTTAGCTATTTGCACGGTTATGTTCGTTATAGTTAAAAATACATTCTCTCTTTACCATTATTAATAAAACAGTTTTATGAAACATATGAAAATAATAATAAAAAAAAATTACGATGACGTTAAACAGATATGTGCAGTTAAAGGGGCATTAAAGTATTTAATATATGTATAGCAAACATCAGAGATGAAACACTGCATAGCGTGTGATTTATATACAAAATAAATATTTTTGAAATAATAATTTAAGTTTGTTATTTTATAGGGAAAAAACTGACAGGTTTTAAAAATCAAGGGCGGTTTATGGAAAAACCCTTTGAAAAGTATAGTGTTATTAATTTCCTTTGCTATGGCTAGTAAGGGATAAATGAAAATATAATTATGCTCTGACATCTGACATCTAACAAATAACTTAGTAGCATTTAAACATACTTAATTATTAAAGGGACAGTCTACACCTTAGTCATCTTAAAGTTTTACCTTAGATTATGCTGCAAATGTCTCCCTTTCTATATCATGCAGCAGGAACATTTAAAAAGTTATTTTAAAGGGACAGTCTACTCCTGAATTTATACAGGGAGTGCAGAATTATTAGGCAAGTTGTATTTTTGAGGATTAATTTTATTATTGAACAACAACCATGTTCTTAATGAACCCAAAAAACTCATTAATATCAAAGCTGAATAGTTTTGGAAGTAGTTTTTAGTTTGTTTTTAGTTATAGCTATTTTAGGGGGATATCTGTGTGTGCAGGTGACTATTACTGTGCATAATTATTAGGCAACTTAACAAAAAACAAATATATACCCATTTCAATTATTTATTTTTACCAGTGAAACCAATATAACATCTCAACATTCACAAATATACATTTCTGACATTCAAAAACAAAACAAAAACAAATCAGTGACCAATATAGCCACCTTTCTTTGCAAGGACACTCAAAAGCCTGCCATCCATGGATTCTGTCAGTGTTTTGATCTGTTCACCATCAACATTGCGTGCAGCAGCAACCACAGCCTCCCAGACACTGTTCAGAGAGGTGTACTGTTTTCCCTCCTTGTAAATCTCACATTTGATGATGGACCACAGGTTCTCAATGGGGTTCAGATCAGGTGAACAAGGAGGACATGTCATTAGATTTTCTTCTTTTATACCCTTTCTTGCCAGCCACGCTGTGGAGTACTTGGACGCGTGTGATGGAGCATTGTCCTGCATGAAAATCATGTTTTTCTTGAAGGATGCAGACTTCTTCCTGTACCACTGCTTGAAGAAGGTGTCTTCCAGAAACTGGCAGTAGGACTGGGAGTTGAGCTTGACTCCATCCTCAACCCGAAAAGGCCCCACAAGCTCATCTTTGATGATACCAGCCCAAACCAGTACTCCACCTCCACCTTGCTGGCGTCTGAGTCGGACTGGAGCTCTCTGCCCTTTACCAATCCAGCCACGGGCCCATCCATCTGGCCCATCAAGACTCACTCTCATTTCATCAGTCCATAAAACCTTAGAAAAATCAGTCTTAAGACATTTCTTGGCCCAGTCTTGACGTTTCAGCTTGTGTGTCTTGTTCAGTGGTGGT
Organism: Bombina bombina; assembly: GCF_027579735.1. Classification (NCBI taxonomy): domain Eukaryota; kingdom Metazoa; phylum Chordata; class Amphibia; order Anura; family Bombinatoridae; genus Bombina; species Bombina bombina. The sequence goes on along the minus strand of NC_069499.1, from coordinate 185,600,910 downwards.
CGTCTTTCAGCCTTTCTTACCTTGGCCATGTCTCTGAGTATTGCACATTTTGTGCTTTTGGGCACTCCAGTGATGTTGCAGCTCTGAAATATGGCCAAACTGGTGGCAAGTGGCATCTTGGCAGCTGCACGCTTGACTTTTCTCAGTTCATGGGCAGTTATTTTGTGCCTTGGTTTTTCCACACGCTTCTTGCGACCCTGTTGACTATTTTGAATGAAACGCTTGATTGTTCGATGATCACGCTTCAGAAGCTTTGCAATTTTAAGAGTGCTGCATCCCTCTGCAAGATATCTCACTATTTTTGACTTTTCTGAGCCTGTCAAGTCCTTCTTTTGACCCATTTTGCCAAAGGAAAGGAAGTTGCCTAATAATTATGCACACCTGATATAGGGTGTTGATGTCATTAGACCACACCCCTTCTCATTACAGAGATGCACATCACCTAATATGCTTAATTGGTAGTAGGCTTTCGAGCCTATACAGCTTGGAGTAAGACAACACGCATAAAGAGGATGATGTGGTCAAAATACTAATTTGCCTAAAAATTCTGCACTCCCTGTATTGTTTAAAAAGATAGATAATCTCTTTATTACCCATTCCCCAGTTTTTCATAACCAACACGGTTATATTAATATACATTTTACCTCTGTGATTACCTAATCTAAGAATCTGCAGACTTCCCCCTTATTTCAGTTATTTTGACAGACTTGCATTTTAGACAATCAGTGCCCTCTCATAAGTGACTCCATGGGCATACGTGCAATTTTATCTATATGGCACACATGAACTGATGCCCTCTAGCTGAAAAAAACTGTCAAATACATTCAGATAAGAGGCGCCCTTCAAGGGCTTAGACATAAGCATATGAGCCTACCTAATTTTAGCTTTCAACTAAAAATACCAAGAGAACAAAGCAAATTTGATGATAAAAGTTGAAAACAATCTCATGCGTTATCTGAATCATTAAAGTTTAATTTTGACTTTATTGTCCCTTTAAAATTAATATTGTTTCTGGTCACTTTGAAATGGCTGCTAAGCTCCGCCCACTGATGGCATCATGATCTGAGCTACACCTAGGCACTCTGCTAAATAGCATTCACAGTCTGTTAAAACTAACAAGTGAATCTTTTGTAACTAGTGAGCCTTTAATGCAGTCCAGATCGTGATGTCATCAGTGGGCAGAGCTTGGCAGCCATTTCAAAGTGGCCAGAAACAATATAAAATTAGTCATTTTAAAATAACTTTTTTACCGTTCCTGCTGCATGATATAGAAAGGGGTGCAGGAGGCTATTTGCAGTTTAAAGGGATACTGAACCCAAATTTTTTATTTCGTGATTCAGATAGAGCAGCAATTTTAAGCAACTTTATAATTTACTCCTTGTCATGAGATGCAGGACATATGCAGGACACAGCAATGATGATACAACTCTATTTTATTACAGAGCATAGCAATACACATCTGGTCAGGTTGATTGTACTAAACTAACTGCGACACAGACTACCGGACCTAAGCCCCCCCCAAACTAGTGACATCACATCCTTCTCTCATCACATCTTCCCCTTTTTCAAAGGCGAAGCATACATTTGAATATAACACATAACAAGGTATACGAACAGAGTATACAACAACATTTTTTTTTTAACAATATATAAATAAAAAGGTTCAGAAAATATTAACACATAAATTACATCCTGACTTGGACATCGGGGTAGACTACCCTAGTCCACAGTGACCATGGGATTATTCTGCCCATACTTCCGGTCACTGTTCTAGCTAAAGTCAGTCCCTATATCGGGCCGGAAGTTTCACCACTCTTCCGCTTGATGTAACTTTGTATGAACTGTTCTCTGATACAGAAGATGGTGAACAAGAGTCAGCTGGAGGCAAAGATATATCCCCGTTGTGGTCTTGCTGAGGGGAAGGCACCTCTCTTAGAACAGGGGATCCCAACGGCGGTGGTACTGAGGCATCCAGTTCCAGACTCTCAGGTACAGACTAAAGATGTCTTCGGTTACGGCGTGTAACCGTCCCTCCCTCCATAAGGACTGTATAAGACCTTGTTTCTGGAGAGCGGCCAACTACCGTAGCAGGCGTCTTCCATTTCTTCTCATCATCCAGTTTAATTCTGACACTTTGGCCCGCTTTCAGTTCCTGTAAGGGCCTGACAGAATGTCTCCTGTCTTAGAAGAAACGATAACTCTTTTTGGCCTCTTCATCCCTCCTAAGGACTTCGTCCCGAGGAACAGGACCAAGCGGCTTGAAGACACCCACTGAGGGTAAAGTGGTGCAAATCTGGCGTCCTAGCATCAGCTGTGCCGGGCTAAACCCGGTGGCTTGAATGGGCGTCGCCCTGTATGACAAGAGGGCTAGGTACGGCTCAGATTGCTTTAGAATTAATTTTGTTGTTTGAACTGCCCTTTCAGCCATTCCGTTGGCCTGCGGATAATGTGGACTTTCCAGTACTTTAGATCTAAAGCTCACACTGTGCCTTTCACTAGCAGTTTTCCTAGACTGTTGCACTTCATCCACAATACTCTCAGACCTCAGATCAGCACTTTGCTTTTTCACCAGTTCACTCTGGCGGGCCATCCTAATAGCCCCATCTAACGTTAAATCAGGCTCTAACTGCAGCTTCAGTGAGACTTCAGCATCTGCAATTCCAATAACTATTCTGTCTCTGATTTGCTCTTCTTTAGCAACACCAAACTCACAGAATTCAGCTAGTTCATACAGGCTGCACACAAATGACTCCACAGATTCTCCCACACGCTGATTACGTTTGTGAAAACAAGCTCTCTCATGAATCACATTTCTTTTGGGCACAAAGTGGGCACTGAGTTTATCCATAACTATATCAAAGTTAAATTCTTCCCCTTCTTGGAAAGTAAAAGCATTGAACACTGGCTCCACATCTTTCCCCATAGAGTATAAAAGAGAATTAACTTGTACTTCACCACTCTCCTTGTTCAGTTTGGAAGCAATCCTGAAGCACTGAAACCGCTGACGCCATGTGGGCCAAGCTGCAGGCTGAGAGAAGTCAAAAGGCTCAGGTGGGGTAAACTTTGACATTGCAATCGATCAGGAACAGAAGCGCAGTCCAGAACTTCTGGCACCATGTCATGAGATGCAGGACATATGCAGGACACAGCAATGATGGTACAACTCTATTTTATTACAGAGCATAGCAATACACATCTGGTCAGGTTGATTGTACTAACTAACTGCGACACAGACTACCGGACCTAAGCCCCCCCCCCCCCCAAACTAGTGACATCACATCCTGCTCTCATCACACTCCTATTATCAATTTTTCTCCGTTCTCTTGCAAACTTTATTTAAAAAAGAAAGTCCAGGACCCTGGACAGCACTTGTTTATTGGTGGATGAATTTATCCACCAATCAGCAAGAACAACCCAGGTTGTTCACCAAAAAAGGGCCGGCATCTAAACTTACATTCTTGCTTTTAAAGATACCAAGAGAATGAAGAACATTTGCTAATAGGGGTAAATGCGAAAGTTGCTTAAAATTGCATGCTCTATCTGAATCACAAAAGAAAAAAATTTGGGTTCAGTGTCCCTTTAATCTAAGGTAAGACTTTAAGATGACTAAGGTGTAGACTGTCCCTTTAAGTCATTACATCTTTTCTGGAGGCACAGAAACATCCACAGTTTTCAGGGGTATTTCACAACAAAAGTGGTAAAATAAATAAGTGTTTATTACAATGTTGTTCTATTTTCCTTAACTAAACATTTTGCTGCCAGATTACATACATATGTCTGGTGTTTTTTTGCACAGATATATTTATACCTATATATACATGATTATATATAGGTAGAGTTATATACAGATATATTAAGGAATATCTATTTATAAATACATAGAACATATTCTGCTATGTGAAGAACATTGGAATGGGAAATATTTACAGTAAATGCACAGTAGAACACTTTATTAAAAAATAATATTGCATGTTTTAATTTACTTCACAAAAGAACTCCAATGCACTTACATAAATGTCGATATGTGTGTAGATATGTATTTATGTGTTTATATTTGTATATATGTCTGTAAATACACATATAAATAAAAAATACATATATAAACACATATACATATATAAATATATATACACATACATATATATATATAGACATCTATATGTATGTGTCTCTAAGCTAAAGCCCTTTGCCTGCCTTTTTTTTAAATCATTTTTATTAGATAGCGTTATTATGAGTGTAACTGTATTGTGTAATTTATTTTAAATATGTTTTGTTTCGCGAAACAGTTAACCACAGCTCTGAGGACGCGCTAGTCTGACGAGCGGTAACTTCAATTGCTCTCAAGCGATAGCGTTTACTTTCAACTTGTAATAGGAGCGCAATTTAAATTACACAAACTTACTCAAACAAAGAATACCCGATATCTCTTGCGTGCAAATGATGCGGTCCTTTAAAGAGACTGTAAACACCTTGAGATTTGTATATAAAATGCTTAGTTATGTGTAATAAAACAACTTTGCAATATATGTTCTATATTTATTTTGCCCCTTTTTCAGGTAATTTGGCTCTGAAAATTAAGTAATTTTTAATTCTCATAAACTGAAATTCACCCTGCTGATGTTTCAAGGCTTACTCTGCTACATAGCTGTTCCAAAGTGGCTTTAACAGATAACAACTGAAAAACAAAAGCACAATATACTAACAGCTCCTAGCCTTGTTGTCTGTTGACTAAAGCCTAGATTGGCTTCTCCAATTCAGGCAAATGGTGGGTGGTATTTGGCTACTGAAAACTAATTGCTGTAAATAAAAAAAATGTTTTAAAAATGTTACAGCCAGATTACGAGTTTTGCGTTATGAGCTGTGCGGTGCTAACGTGCAGTTTATTCTCACCGCTCACTTACCTACAGCGCTGGTATTACAGGTTTTTACAAACCCAGCGCCAAAAGACAAGAAGTTGTTAAGCTGCTTAAGTCAGCGGTGAGCTGGTCGTACGTGCTCATGCAAGATTTCCCCATAGACATCAATGGGAAGAGCCCGCTGAGAAAAAGTCTAACACCTGCAAAAAAGCAGCGTAAATCTCAGTAACGCAGTCCCATTGATTCCTATGAGGAAACTAAAGTTATGTTTACACCTAACACCCTAACATGAACCCTGAGTCTAAACACCCCTAATCTTACACTTATTAACACCTAATCTGCCGCCCCCGAAATCGCCGACACCTACATTATATTTATTAACCCCTAATCTGCCGCCCCCAATGTCGCCGCAACCTACCTACACTTATTAACCCCTAATCTGCTGCCCCCAACGTCGCAGCCACTATTCTAAATGTATTATCCCCTAAACCTAAGTCTAACCCTAACCCTAACACCCCCTAACTTAAATATAATTTAAATAAATCTAAATAAAAATTACTATTACCTAAATAATTCCTATTTAAAACTAAATACTTACCTATAAAATAAACCCTAAGGTTGTTTGTATTTTTTTTTTACAAGTAAAAGAGCTGATTTCTTTTGGGCAATGCCCCGCAAAAGGCTCTTTTAAGGGCTATTGATAGTTTAGTTTAGGCTAGGGTTTTTTTTTTATTTTTATTTTTTATTTTTTTTTATTTTGATAGGGCTATTAGATTAGATGTAATTAGTTTACATATCTTGTAATTTGTTTTTTATTTTCTGTAATTTAGTGTTTTGTTTTTTTGTGATTTAGCTAATTTAATTTATTTAATTGTATTTAATTTAGGTAATTTATTTAATTGTAGTGTAGTGTTAGGTGTTAGTGTAACTTAGGTTAGTTTTTATTTTACAGGTAAATTTGTATTTATTTTAGCTAGGTAGTTATTAAATAGTTAATAACTATTTAATAACTATTCTACCTAGTTAAAAAAATAAACCCTAAACTAGCTACAATCTAACTATTACTATATATTGTAGCTAGCTTAGGGTTTATTTTATAGGTAAGCATTTAGTTTTAAATAGGAATTATTTAGGTAATAATAGTAATTTTTATTTTGATTTATTTAAATTATATTTAAGTTAGGGGGTGTTAGGGTTAGACTTAGGTTTAGGGGTTAATAAATATATAATAGTGGCTGCGACGTTGGGGGCGGCAGATTAGGGGTTATTAAGTGTAGGTAGGTTGCGACGACATTGGGGGTGGCAGATTAGGGGTTAATAAATATAATGTAGGTGTCGGCGATGTTGGGGGCAGCAGATTAGGGGTTAATAATATTTAACTAGTGTTTGCGATGCGGGAGTGCATTTAACTAGTGTTTGCGAGGCGGAAGTGCGGCGGTTTAGGGGTTAATATGTTTATTCTAGTGGCGGTGATGTCCGGAGTGTTTGCGATGCGGGAGGGCCTCGGTTTAGGGGTTAATAGGTAGTTAATGGGTGTTAGTGTACTTTTTAGCACTTTAGTTATGAGTTTTATGCTACAGCGTTGTAGCGTAAAACTCATAACTACTGACTTTAGAATGCATTAGGAATCTTGGAGGTACCGCTCACTTTTTGGCCTCCCAGGACAAACTCGTAATACCAGCGCTATGGAAGTCCCATAGAAAAAAGGGTTTACGAACTTTACTAAGTCGGTTTGCGGTAAGGCCAAAAAAGTGTGCGGTGTCCCTAAACCTGCAAGACTTGTAATAGCAGCGGTAGTGAAAAAGCAGCGTTAGGACCTGTTAACGCTGCTTTTTCATCTTAATGCAAAACTCGTAATCTAGCCGTTAGTTTTTAATCTGCTAAACATGTGCCTTATTTTATTTGTATTCAAATGTGAAACTGAATCAGTGTTGGTAAACAGTATCATTAATTTGCATATGCTAATACATAACAATATTTACACATTTGCTAAAAAATAAAGCTAGAATTTTGCATTGATTAGAAAATACCATTGCAGGTGTCATAATTACAATCTATTTTACTGTGTTTTACTATGAGTTTTCAAATGAAATTATAAATTAGCATCACTAGAATCTTCAAGTAATTTCTAGACCTTGTATCAAGTCATTCCATAAAATCCCTTATGATTTTTTTCCTAACATGAAAAAGGCAATCTGAGCCAAATGTTAATATTTGCAATTATCTTCTCAGCTACTTACTGGGCTTCTCCAGAGGAAAATGACTCACTAGAGCTTAAAACTGATTTTTTTTCATAGTGAAATTGAGCTAAAGGCATTTTATTATATATGTACCACAATTCAACTCTTTATTTTAAATTTGCTATATATTTATGTTCTATTTTAAAGTAGGTCATTAGTTTTACCATATCAGTATATATAAAATAACAATTTAGAAATATTTTTTACAATTCCTTTTATTCTATTATAGTTCAAGATTTTTCCCCTCTTGTATGAAATGTGTGGGAATCACTAATACAATAACAAGTAGAAAAGGAAACCCTGTAAGACAGCATGGATCAAGGATTTTTGAGCCACCCCCGGCTGTGGACCCCGAAAAAATAAAGGGACAGTCTACTCCAAATGTTTTATTGTTTAAAACAATAGATAATCCCATTATTACCCATTCCCCAGTTTTGCATAACCAACATTGTTATATTAATATACTTTTTACCTCTGTGATTATCTTGTATCTAAGTATCTGCAGACTGCCCATTATCTCAGTGTTCTTTGCAGACTTGCATTTTAGCCAATTAGTACAGGCTCGTGAATGACTCCACTGAAGTGAGCACAATGTTATCTATATGGCACATGTGAACTAGCAGTGTCTTGCAGTGAAAAGCTATATAAATGCACTGAGAAAGTGGCTTAGAGACAGGCAGAAATTTAGAGGTTATAAAGTATATTAATATAATAATGTTTGTTGGGCAAAGCTGGGGCATGGGTGGTAAAGTCGTTATCTATCTTATTAACAATTAAAAGTTTTGGAGTAGACTGTCTCTTTAAGTAGACACAGCAAAAGGTTAAGGGGAGGAAAGAGAAAGGTTGATAAAGAGGTGGAAGAAGGAAGTGAGCATCATTTTCTCTTGGAACTGGCAGAGGAAACTCCCACCCTCCCTCCCTTTTTTCTTTTGATTCTGAATTTGTAGCAGCCTGGGTGGGCTCTTGCCTTTTTTTGGGTTCATATTGGATGTTAGGGAATAGTGGGATAGATACGGTATTATGGCATGCCTGGCATACCTTGATGGCACTTGGTGATTGGTGGGGGGCAAGCAGCGTTTTTTGTGATTATTTTATTTATGTTATTTTAACAATAAAGTGGACTGCTGCCTTTTTCAAACCCATTGGTTTGTAGTTTAGTTATATGAGCAGGAATTTACACTTGGGAGGGCCATGCAAATTAGGTGGGACCACTCATTTCCTCGTTCTGTTTTAATATTCTGCTAACCACAGATATGTAGTCCTAATATATTGACTTTGAACTGTATTTTATATATACACTATAGCAGGGGTCAAGTCCTACAAAAAAAGTGTGGGAACTCACCAAGGCTTCCACCCCCCTTCACAATTAATATTGTTTTGTATATACACAAACACTGTATTTATATGTATATAATCTATACACTTTGGTTAATGAAAGCAAATTAAATCCAACAAAGGGTTGAATGGTTGCCTTTGGGCCTGAGAATCCTCTTCTTTCACAGAGTCTCACCCACTTAAGGTGCAATAGTCCTATTTCTGCTGAGGGGAGCTACATAACCCCAGAGCAAGCCACACAGAAATGTAAGCACCGGTACACACAGTGTGGGGTGATCACACAGCAGGAACGCTGACAGACTTGCATTTAGTGTATTGTAGTAAGTGTTATTACCCATTACTAGAGGATCTCACTATCCCTCTAATAAGACTTCCTCTAGCTACTCCCATCAGCAACAGTAATATTTACTGAAGCATTTCTCTTCTCTGTCCAGAGGGAACGTAGTTCCTCCTGGAAAAATAGTGCTCCCGCTAGACTTGACCCCTACACTAAAGGTTATTTTACACATTTTGGTACATTATATTTAGGTTTGCGGACGTGTGATAATTTAGCGCTCCACTAGTAATCTAGCCCATAGTATTTAGTTCCAGTCAGTCCTCATCTACTCTCTATTAGAACACAGCTTTCATTTCCCCTGCATCCCACAAACAGCTTCTGACTTCTGCTCTAGCATTAGAGTTTTCCTTTCCTAGCTGTATTGATAGCTTTTTATTTTTGTGATTTCGGAAGTAGGAACGTTGCTTCCTTAGAAAATAATGTGTAGAACACAAGAAACAGATTGCATGAAGAATTGTTTAAAATGTTATCCATAAAGTGTACTATGTGCTATGCATTACAAAGGCAATATAAGGGATATCAGAGGAGGAACTACCATTGGTGCAGCAGGTACGGTGGCACCTGGGGACCCACATGCTAGGGGAGCCCATATCAACCAGTCTATACATACTCATGTGCAGAATATGTACAATACTAATGCAGCGGAGCTTTTTATTGGTGTACGTTGCAGGGCCATCTATCTACCCTCATTACATAGAGCTTGTATATTATTACTATTGCTTACTACTGAGTTACCTTTGGGGGCCCAGAATTTTTTCCCCCACTAGATTCTAACACACTTAGAAGAAGTTTCATCATGATAGCATCTTTATTTCTATAGGCAGGGGGCAAACCTACTGAGGAGGTGTGGGGTTTGAATGCTGGTGCATGGCCCTCACAGTCACAGAAAAATAGTTTTAACTTACTAGAAGGATTTTTGCTACTGGATATATACTGTGAAAATACTTCTATTTAAGATTGAAATTTACTTGTGCACATTACAATTTGAACCTTTCTATCCTTTCTTTCTTTTTTATATTGTTTTGTTAAAACCATGAGAATGACGCAAATTTGATAATTGAAGCAAATTGGAAAGTTGTTTAAAATTGTATCCGAAACATGTATGGAAAAAAATGGGTTTCATGTCCCTTTAAAAGACATTTAAAGGGACATGAAACCAAACTTTGTTTTCTTTCATGATTCAGATTGTGCATGCAAGTTTAATCAACTTTCAAATTTACTTTTGTTATCTAATTTGCTTTGTTTTCTTTGGTTTCTGAGTTGAGAAAAAGGATACATTGGTAGGCTCAGGAGTAGAAGTGCACTACTGCTGATTGGTGGCTGCATATAAATTCCTCTTGTCATTGGCTCACCTGATGTGTTCACCTAGCTCCCAGTAGTGCATTGCTGCTCCTTCAACAAAGGATACCAAGAGAATAAAACAAATTTGATAATATAAGTAAATTGTAAAATTGTTAACAATTATATGCTCTATCATCTATCTATCTACAGTATCTATCTATCCAGCTGTATATCTATCTATATCTATCTATCTGTCTGCGTGTCTCTCTCTCTATTCATATAATCTATCTATTATCTATCATCTATCTGTCTCTCTATCTATCTATCCATCTATCTATCTGTCTGTCTCTCTATCATGTATCTATCTATCTCTCTATCTATCTATCTATCTATCTATCTATCTATCTATCTATCTATCTATCTATCTATCTATATATCTATCCAGCTGTATATCTATCTATCTATCTGTCTGTCTGTCTGCCTGTCTGTCTCTCTCTCTATTTATATCACCTATATATCTATTGTCTATCTATCATCTATCTGTCTCTCTATTTATTTAACTATCTGTCTGTCTCTCTCTCTCTCTCTCTCTCTCTCTATCAATCAATAAATCTATCTATCTATCTATATATCAATCAATCAATCTATGGTCTATCTATCTATCTCTATACATACATGCATACATACATATAGTTTATGTGATTTGTAGGTTCTTGCTTGTTCTTGAGTACCCTATTGTGTAACTTTACATGTCATCGATGTGTATAATACTTTTCCATTTTTGACAATTCAATAAGACAACCTTTTGCAGGCACAAAGACCCAGATAAGCTGTCATTTCTCTAGCTCTTCAAAAGAACACACTTCATTAACATTTTCTTTCAGGTGTGACAGAATTGGCAAACTTGGAAGATGTCATTTTAATTTTCATTGATACTTCAGTCATATGTTTGAATAGGATAATTAATGATATCACAACATTCTATATTAGATTGTGCAGTTAGACTGGAGAGAGACAACCTGTTTGACATGAATGGCTGAGTATGAGAGCAAAATAAATGATATCCATTGTACTAAAGAGGGATGGTCCATTATGAGAGAACAGATAAAATAGCTTTATGCATAATATAAGTGCTTAAAGGGACAGTCTACACCTTAGTCATCTTAAAGTCTTACCTTACAAATAGTCTCTATCGTGATGTCATCAGTGGGCAGAGCTTTGCAGCCATTTCAAAGTGACCAGTAACAATAGTCATTTTTAAAAAAACTTTCTACTGATACTGATGCATGATATAGAAAAGGGTCAGGATATATGCAGCTTAATCTAAAGTAAGATTTTAAGATGACTTGTCCTGTGGTAAAAAAAAAAATCACTGTGTGTGCTGTGTAAAGTGGGACTCTATTCTACTTCAAAAGTGAAATTAGGGGCTGTAGTACAAGTCTCTAAAGGTGGCATAAAATAGCCTATAAAATTTGGAAGATACAGAGCTGATTGCAAACTTTTACATAGCAGAGAACTCTTATTATTTCTATGGGAAACATCTCGCCACTCGCAGGGACAAACCCTTTTTTCTTAGAATTCCACGAGAGCTGCCCCAGTGAGTGTCTGAGTAAAAAACCACATCTAGGCCAGCAATTTTTTTTTGAATCTGCCCCTTAGTGTCCTTTTGTGGTAGTTATTTATTTATGGTAGAAACTTGTTTTAATTTGAAGGGGTATAGCTGCTGGGAAGGTTAGATGTGTGCAATGAGAGGGGTCACATCATGGGGGTTGTTTGATATTAACTGTGTATATACAGGTAGCCCTCAGTTTACGCTGGGGTTAGGTTCCAGAAGGAATGGTTGTAAATCGAAACCGTTGTAAATTGAAACCCAGATTATAATGTAAGTCAATGGGAAGTGAGGGAGATAGGTTCCAGGCCCCTCTCAAAATTGTCATATTTAACACCTAATACATTATTTTTAAAGCTTTGAAATGAAGACTTTAAATGCTAGACAGCATTATAAACCTAATAAAATAATCACGCAACACAAAATATATAATTAAACTAAGTTAAATGAACAAAAACATTTGCTAAACAGCATTATAAACCTAATAAAATAATCACACAACACGGACTTCACTTGCATTTTTCTGCAAACAGTTCTTTCTATGCATTCCAATCTGGACTGATTTATAGACAGGAAGATCTTGTTCCTTTGAAATCTGCTCGATAGCTCAGGTGTGGTTAAACTGATTAATTTCAGCTTGATTGGCTTTGCTGCAACACAAGCGGACAGCTCCACCTACTGGCTATTTTAATAAATGCACTGCTTCTCAATGCTTTTCAATAGCAGTCACATGACTGGAAAAAAAGGTTGTTATTCTGAAACAGTGTAAATTGAACCGGTGTAAAACGAGGGCCACCTGTATATCCCCTCGCCATGCAGAAATATAGTAAATGTTGTTAAGCAGGCTACAGAGGTTTCTATAGATTGGTAATCTCTATTACTTTTGTATGTATCCTCTACAACCATTTTTTTAAACAAAGATCCTTATTGAATCTATCCTTGTGACTTTGTTTTGTCCAGTGAGTGTGTTTTGTCTGACTATTTCTATAATCTGTTATCGTTGTGTCAACATTTTCATGAATTTTTTTCTCCCCATATTATCCGTAACATTTGAGTTAGCAAAAAAGAATGCTTGGTTAGCAAAACCTCCTGAAAAAATTTATTGAAAAATTAACAAAAACATTAATAGCATAGCGGCTGGTTTGTTTCTGCCAGAATAATAAGCAAATATCTTTGATTTTGCAATTTTGAGTTTAAAGGGACAAACACTAAACAAATGCTAGATTCAATTATTCTGTATATCCAAAACAAAGATTAGCCTAATAACATAAAGCAATGGAAAAAAATTAAGAGACCCCTGCAAAATTAGCAATTTCTCTGGTTTTACTATTTATAGGTATGTATTTGAGTAAAAGGAACATTTTTGTTTTATTCTATAAACTACTGACAACATTTCTCCCAAATGCCAAATAAAAATATTTCCATTTATTATATTATATATATATACCACAACTGTGGTCATTACTATCCTCTAGCAATAGGACTAGCTGGATGACAATAACAGTGCTAGTAGTACCTAAAAAGTAATTGGAATAAAAAGCAACTATTGCTCAAAAGAGTTGAAAAGAAAAATTCTGAGTGAGCAACAGAAGGGTTCAATTCTGGCTTTATTGGTAAAGGGATATAGTGAGCATTAGGTTGCTTCCGTTATTGCTTTAAGGAATCCCAACAGTTGAAACTTTGTTTGTTTATAACTAACGTTCAGACTTGCTCCGCTTTAGGTATAGATACATATGTTTCCCGTAAAGAATCTATTTGTTATTTAAAAGTACCAAACATACAGCCCAGCTGATAACACTGGTTGCCTCGGCGTTCTGCTGGTGTATTTAATCACAAGATATACGCTTGCTCCTGAAGTGTCACAAACAAATGTAACACAGAAAAAGGGCCATTGTGACAGAGATTCGAGTATCATCTTTCTTTAGTGAGTTCCTTCACTGGCTGTTATGGGGTGAATTCAGCGAGTATGGTTACCTCCCACATCTGTAACACACTCACCTTTTCTGAAAGCTTTTCACCACACAATCCTCCAGCACCTACATCTATTATTAAGTGCATTCAGGAATCAATACATTTTTCTAACTTTTGTCTGCCGTATGGTACTTAAAAATGTCCATCAAACTCCTCCTCCCTCTTCCTTCTTCCCAATTATTATTATCATTTATTTGTAGAGCGCCAACAGATTCTGCAGCGCTAAATCAATTTTTTTAAATTTACGCGTTCCTGTGACTAGCAAATTCGGCACAATTGTGTGCAAATGACGTCATCACGCTGTGGGTGCATAACAATGCATGTGCATTCCATAGAACTTGGGAGATACAATACAGGAAGATCGGAGGAAAGAATTCAATAGCTGACTGTGTGTTTATGAAGCCGTGTCACATGACATAGTTGACAAATCGCGCATGCGTTACACTACTGCAGAATTATTTACGAGACGCTTGCTACTGGGGACAGAGGAAAATACTGAAACCTACAGCCAACCCACGGGAGGATTTTGGGGGACATTTTTAACAGCCACAAAGCTATGGAAAACTGGAGAAAACATTTGAATACTATATGAACTGGAGGTGCTGGAGGATCTTGTGGTGAGAAACTTTCAGAAAAGGTCAGTGTGTTACAGGTGTTTACTGTCACTTTAATATAGATATGAAATTCAAATACCCTGCGCTCCTCATCTTCTTCAAAAGTAAATTTTTCTGTGAGCTAATGGTTTAAAATGTTGTCCAATCAGCGCTCTAACAAAGATCCCTGATTGGACAACAATTGAAAAACATTAGCTAACAGAAAAATTTACATTTGAAGTGGGCAGCGAAGCGCAGGGTATTTGAATTTCATATTTATACTAAAAAGTCATTTATAGCGCATCTTCATTACAACTGATGAATTAAAATGAATGTAAACCGGAGATTACTGCCCCACGGCATTGGATATACTTATAAAAATGAGCCCAGGTTTAATTCATAAAATGTTTTATAGTTATAAGATTAATGGCATATTAGTAGAAAGAAATTTATTTCTCCATATTTGGCCCACGTCACATCATTACTTCCTCACTACAACCACACACATATAAAGTTCTTGTACATGATAGTAACAGATTATTAGTATTATTATTTTTTAAATTTAGATTTATCTAGTTACTATAGCACTACACATATATCTTAGTCAGACGGCCTTTATAGATAAACATAACACATATATATTACTTAATTGGTTTAAATATTGTGTTTATTTGTGAAGAGAGTGTGACTGTCTTTATAAATGAACATAACACATACATTTATATTTATTATTAACAAGCATTTCTCCCAAAAAGAAGGGAAAGAATAAACCATGATATGAACATGTTCCCAGCAATCTGATATACACACTGTGATTGTTTTGTAGGATATCACATAGAGACTATGCTGCCTAAGTTGATTTCATCTTCAATATATTCAGTCACTCAGATATATGTATAGTCAGAGTTTTTTGGCTTATCGCATAGGAATTATATAGTTTTCTACGGCCAATATGAATAACAATGGTTTAGGATCGTTATGGCCTTTTGTCATGTCCGGTCATATTTGTATAAACTTTTTACGTCTTATAAATAACTTTGAGGCATTTGTAACACGCCCCCATTTGATTCACAATATATAGTGTTTAGAGTGATACCAGTAAATGTGTCTAGTGGCGTACCTCTGATCATTTAAACATTTAAAACGCTGATATTGTCTGAGTATAATTTATGATAGTCTTGTACACTCCTGACAAGTCACGGTCTAGACTCGCATCCCCTTAGGCTATTTTGACATACTACCCGTGCCAATTATAAAATTGAATTCCATCTGAATGACACACTCTTCTTAGACATGCGCAATGAGCATGTCAACACGCCAACCACTTAGCAACTATAACAGTGTACTAACAGTTTCAATGTTTCAATATAATAATCTCATATAGATCAAGTTGTAAGTAAGTGTCATACGATCAAAGAACCACACGATTTACTAAGGTGGGTTCTATCACATTTATTTAATTCGATTAATTTTATTAACTAACACTGTGGGAATATTGGCTAAAAAACGATCATGTCATAGAGGTCATAGCCTGTTCACATATGAAATAGTGAGTATACATTATGGTCATATATATATTAGGTGTATTCATATCTGTACACATTCAGTTTTCAGTTTTTAGTTTTGAAATTGTCTCAGACCAACGGTTGTGTATTATTGAATGCCAGCCATCAGTTATATGTGAGTTCATGGTTTTATGTATTTTCTGAGATGTATTTTGTTGAGCTCTGTAAGCAAAATGAGATATTGTTTGCCTGAGTTTTTATTATTATTATTATATTATTTATTTACTTTTCACTGAATCATTATATCCCATATATGACAGAGGTTGTACTATACCAATTGCAACACAATTAGCCAATAGGGTCTCAATGGCCCCTTAGACTCCTCCTATTACCATGTGGTTTTGATCATATAGCAAGTATTCTCAAATGTTTTTATGAAGCCTGATGAAACAGCCTAGAGCTGAGAAACGCGTTGCCCTGTTTTTATTATTTTAATAAAAACTTTTTTATATCCTGAACACTTGCTACCATCTTGATTGCTTTCCTTCTATCCCTCTGTTTGAGAGGGAGGCTCTTATCCTGGGTTATCCTGACTACTGGTGGTCCTGTCTTTCATCTGTATCCAGTGGGCCTTTGCATAAGTCTGGTGGGTGACTACATTGATCCCATCCTGCCTCTATAGCATCAAAGGAGATGCTACAACTATTGTGAGTACCATTTTATCTTATCACATTGATCACCTTGTCAAGACAATACTAGGCCATATAGGCACCTGTGTCTTTTTATGTCATTTTGATACAGACATCATACCATTACCGGAGGTTGGTCCCCTGGGTGACTGTAAGAGATCCCAGACTGTCTCTATAGCACTAATTGAGGTGCTTAAACAAATGTGAGTTCAATCTTTGTACATCTATCAATACATTTTGGACCAAACAATATTGGGCCATGTGGCGCATCTGTCTTCTCTTGTCTTTGTAGATTGCTGCTTTGGATCCAGGCCTGGATCTCTACAGATAGCTGCCTTGATCTTCACCTTAGTGATTCCTCATTTTATATCAATAGAGAGTTTATCATCATATGATTTTATATTATATATATCCAGTGCACTGCTCAATCTATGTAGATACCTTATTGAGAGGTCGCTTATTTAGGTCTAATCGCCTGCTTATTATTATTGTATATCTATCTATCTTTGTCTTTCTCTTAGGAGGCTGTGCTTTATATCTATTATATCTAATTTGCTGTTAGAATTGTTAGATTAGATTGTATTGTCTTCTATACTAGCACCCCATCTTTCTCTTATGAGGTTGTGTGATATATATTTATATCTTGCCTATATTGACGGATATATAGGACTGATTAAGTCACTTATATAATTATTAGGATTATAGACTATCCCCCATTAGGGCGCCTCCTCCTTTGTTGATTTATATTTATGTATTTACGGAAATTTTTAGCTTTTTACCCCTCTGTCGATAAACACAGCTCTCCCGCCCACCATTTTTAACAATGATGATTGTTAAAAGAACTAATCCTTGTTTCCCTGAGCCGTGACGTTTATGCAAAGGCCCCGGGGGAAACAAGGATTAGTTCTTTTAACAATCGTCATTTTTAAAAGTATATCCAATGCCGTGGGGCAGTAATCGTCAGTTTACATTCACTTTAAACTTCATCTAAAAAATCACTAGCATTCCAGATCTGTTAGAAAGGGGAGAGTTTACTATCCCTTTAACTTCTAATGAATTGGTATGATATGGAAATAAAAGGCAAAAACCACATGAGCATTATACATTTTACATTGTAATAGATTTAAATGGTGGCCAATATAAGAAATGCATAGTAATTAACACTTATACGACTTAAAAGCACAAAAATGCCAAAATATATAGGTTAAAGATACAAAGGAGTATATATAGTAAACTAACTGTAACGTTCATATATAAGTATAGAATAAAAAAATAAGCAAACATAAAGCTATGTTTATAGACAGAACTATAAATACAACAAATTGATAGGAACACTTATCACAGTTAACTTGGAAAATATTTTATGAGCCATAAAAGTTAAAAGTATAAAATTAGACGAAATTATCTAAATAAATAAATCAAGTAAAACGCTTAAAAGGAATGTTGATTTTGACTGATAAAGAAAGAGTTTAGTTTAGCCATGTCCCATCCTAATATTGATTTTTGGAGTCTGTGCAACATCAAATATGTCTCTACTTACGTAAATTAAATAGGGGGAGTGATCTAGTTAAAGGGACAGTTTACACCAATTTTCATATAACTGCATGTAATAGACACAACTATAAAGAATAATATGCACAGATACTGAGTTACTGACAGTATAAAACCGTTTAAAAACTTACTTAGAAGCTCCCAGTTTAGCTCTGTTGAAAAGTTTACTGCAAGTGTGAAATATCAGACACTCCCCCTCCCCTTCCTTTGCATATGAAAAGAAACTTTACACAAACAGAAGCAAGCTGGAGTAGGTATACGTCAGTATTCTACTAAAACTTTGGGGCTTGGTTAGGAGTCTGAAAATTAGAGCAATGTTATTTAAAAATAAGCAAAACTATACAATTAAAACAAAAAAAAAAACAACTTTATGTGCTATATAAATAGATCATGTACAAAACATTTATGCAACGAAAAAAAACGAGTGTATAATGTCCCATTAAGACTAAAACCCACATCTTATTTAATATGCCGTAAACATTATCTGAGCAAAGATTATTTGTAAATCGAGGAATACAGAAAACACAGCAAAGCCATCCTGATTTTTTTTTATGTTTTTAAAGGCAGCCCTGTTGTCAAAACTAAAAAAAAAACCCACCTCATCTGCCTAGTACTTGCTGATTTTATTTGATGCCACACAATGGTCTGTATCTAACAACACTTTATGCTGGTCTGTTTTTTTGCCATCATCAAAGGGCCTGTTGAATGCCACCACTATGCTCTGCTCTGAATTGCTACTTCAGATTAATTTCAGTGCCTCTCTACAAGATGCAGACCAGCTGGGAGATGTTCAGGATAATATATATCAAACAAAACAGGCACTTATGGTTGTATTTAGAGATAAGTAGTAAACAATTTTAAAATACAAATCATAGGATATTTCTGTTTATTCGTTTATATTATAATGCATAAAATTTATTTAATCTGCATTTAGAGGAATATAAAACTTCATTCTTTCTATACAATTTTAAATTCAGGAACCATACAAATTTTATTATATAATGTAAGCAACTAGGGATGGGCGAATGTGTTTATATCCGAATTCGAATGTTAGAACGAATGTTATTGTAGAAATTCGATTTACATAATAGAATGTTGATAAGAACGAATATTCTTAAAAATTCGATTTTCTAATGTTATTTACAGTTTTCGAATGTCACATTCGAATTCGAATGTCATATTCGAATTCGAATGTTACATTTGAATATCACATTCGAATTCGAATATTACATTTATAAAACACAATTGTAGACTAGAAATACTATTTTGAATTTGAATGTCACATTTGAATCGAATATCACATTCGAATCGAATATCACATTTAAAACACAGTAATAGACTATAAATACTATTTCAAATTCGAATGTAGCATTCAAATTTGAATATTACATTTATTAAACACAGTTGTAGACTAGAAATATTATTTCAAATTTGAATGTCACATTCGAATTCGAATGTCACATTCGAATTCAAATGACACATTCAAATTCAAATGACACATTCGAATATTACATTTCGAAATTGAATAAATACATAGCTAAGCATTCTATTATTTGAACAAATATTTTCGAATTTTATTGAAAAATTAGAAAACGAAAATTCGAAAATAGAATGTAAGAATGTTATATAAACATTCGAAATTCGATTCGAACGAACGAATGTATCAAAATTCGTTTTAAATTTCGAATTTTTTGAAACATTCGCCCATCCCTATAAGCAACACATTTCTCGATCGATGTAAGTAACAGCCTTTTTATAACACCTCTTGAAAGGTTTCAGATAGGATCATATATACATTGTTCCCATCCAGTCAATTATAGGTGTATCAGTACTAAACAACAAACATCAGAAAATCACAAAAACATATGTTGGGAGTTGGAAGAATAAAGAATATTTAGCGATACCGCTCACGCATTAACTTTGCTAGACGGAGACTTTTTGCGCATGTCAGGTTTCACTTGTATTACAAGTTGAAATTAAAAAGATTGCGAGCAAACGAAAGCCAATGCATGCAAACATATTCCCCACATAGACATCAATGGAGAGCGTGTGCAAAAAGTTTACTTCTAGCACAATTAGCGCTCTAGTGTAAGAGCTAAATAGTGCTCCACTCGTAATCTGGCTCTTTATATTTAATATTTCAATAACGTGCCTTAAAGAACCACAAAACACAGCAGTATTGAATAATCCATAAATGCATAATAAAAGGAAAATGCAAAAGCACTTAGTTTCAAATGAGTAGTAGATTTTTTTCTAACAAATGTCAAAGTTTGTTACATTTTCCTTCCTAATGCATCATGTGACAGTAATCAGCCAATCACAAAATGCATATACATATCTCCTGCGAATCTTGCACATGCTCAGTAGGAGCTGGTGCCTCAGATTGGCTTCTCCAAATAAGGCAAGTAGTGAGTGGTGTTTAGCTATTGAAAAACAAGAGGTTAATTTGTTAAAATGTTTAGACTTACGACAGAAATGTCTTGTAATTACAAGATGTTTAGTGAAAAATCTCCCCAGACTAAATCGGGGAGATTGACCTGTTCAGTTCCTGCATGACTGGTTGCACAAGAGCAGGGCACATCTTTGCACTAGAGACTGCTCATGCAATGATAAATATGGGCAGCGAATGCTGTCTTCTCTTAGGGATCACAGGCAAAACTGTTCTCTGCATGCAAACCTTGTCTGTCTGTATAATGATAAATCTGTCCCTTATTCAGGCTATACAAAAATGCCAACATGTATAAATGCTGCTTTTTCTAACCGATGTAAGAATTTTTTTTTTGTACAATGTCCCTTTATATAGTTCAATCAGCAAGTCATCTTTACAGTGGAAGAGGAAAAAGACAAGCTCAAAATAGAAACACCAGTGGACAGAATATTCTAAGACAGACATTTACACTTAGACTACTTGTATCATGTGTTTGGTTTCTAGAATAGATTAGAAGAATTCCACAGCTATCATTATTGAGTCGTTTTTTTTAGCATATTATCAGTGGTCTAGTTGCATTATAAGTTATGTGAGAAGGAAATCCATTCTCATTATAGAAACAACAAGTAGAGTTGGCATGTAAATGGCTGATGAGGTATAACAAATACAAATGTATTATTATGAATTTTTAAAGTAACATAACTACGATAATAATTAGTTAAATGAGATCATGATAGGTTAATCAGCTGAATTCATCCATTTAATCATAAAATAATGTAAAAATTCAAGCAGCAGCTTCAACAAAGTATAAGCTATTATTATGTGTACAAAAAAGTTCACTTACATAATTTAAAAAAGCATTATTCTCAAATCTTATATTGCTGGCAAGACCATCCTAAATATATTTTATGTTTCGGGACTACAAAGAGCTAGCTAAATTTATACAAAAATAGCAGGTCAGTGAAGAAATATATCAAACACACTTATGTGATGAAACATAGAAAGGAAAAGATGACTTCATATAGGAAAGGAAATTCACAATAAACATAAAACAGCACAGTGATGTAAAACAAGCTACTCAAATAACTATCAGATGGCAATATTTATAAATAATGTTTAATAATGTTTACACTTCAGTTAAATTAACACCCATGGTTATAAGAAACATAGAAAAATGAATGAAACAAGTGCATCCCATAGAGTGTGACAACAATTTATTTGCACAAAACAAAACAAAAAAAACCAAAACACTTACTAGATAAAATAAAATATTATAAGGATCATCAGTAGTATTTAAACTACTTGTGTCAACATAAACCTTGTGATGAACCAACAGTAGTCGCTATGCAGATGCAGTCAACTTGCTGTGACACATCCTTCCCTGTTAGATGATTATTTTAACAAAGCAAGTGCATCCCATAGTGTGTGACAATTTATTTGCACAATAGAAAATCCCAAACACTTTTTAGATAAATTAAAATACTATAAGGATCATCAATAGTATTAAAACTACTTGTGTCCACATGGACGTCATGATGACCCAACAGTAATCTCTATTCAGATGCAGTCAACTTACTGTGACGCATCCTTCCCTGTTAGATGATTAATTCTTTCAAATCTGGTCAGCTCTGCTAGGTGATGTGTTCCATCTTGTGAGTTTAGAATGACACCATACAACTTTACGCATTTCACAAACTTCCACGCATGATTTCTCAAGATCATACCAAATCACTGAGAAGGATTAAGAATGTTAATTGGACATTGTTTCCAGAGTCTGAAAATGAGATTTTTTTCATTGTTCAATTTCTCTTCTTGAACTTGTATTGGTTTGTGTGTTTTTGGTTGCTCAGAATTCAGAGGAGAAACTAAATGGAGCTACATCTTTTTTCTATGTTAGCTACTATATTAAACAATTATTAATACTCTAATTTCATAAGTCAGTTCTTACCTGTTGCGCACCACCAATGACTTGGTGGACTAGGATAAAGTTTGTTTGAAAACAATTAGTAATTTAATGTAGTGATATATCAACTTCACTCAGAAAAAGTGATATTTCCACCATATACAAGTTGATAAAAAAAAAATTTGATCACTAATTTTACACCAAGGTATCATCAAGGTATGGGACACAGATATTTTCTCTGAGATCTTCCAGGCACTCTTCCGTGCAGCATTGAAAGGCTGCTGGGGCATCCATTAAATCAAAGGTAATGCAAATCCACTTATATAACCCCTATTGCATTACAAAGGCTGTCAACGGTCTGCTCTCTTTAGCCATGAAACCCTGATGATATATTTTGCCTTAATCAAGTAATGAGAACCAGGTATTTCCCAAGGGCTATCCATAATATCTTGTACACAGGGAATGGGCTACCGATCGGGGTTTGTTTTTCTGTTCAGCTCTCTGTAGTTGATGCACAGACGTAAAATATCATCCTGTTTATGAACACATACCACTGGCAAGGCATAAGTTTAGTTTGACTTTTGCACCCATCCTTGTGCAACGAAATTGTGCACGTAATCCTTCATTTCTTTGTAAAGGGGTTTAGGTACTGGCTGGTAAGTACGTGCAACAGGGGTAGTGTCCTTCAGTGAAATAGACACTAGTAAGTTCTCATTTTTGCACCGTTCCTTTACAATGCACACTTGTATCCCATAATACATCTGCAAGAAAGCCTTGAATGTAGCACTGCACAAGTGCAGTATATGTAGGTTTACTAAATTTTGGTTTCTTCTTATAAATTGCAGAATGTACCCTTGTGTTTAAATGCTGATTACATTGTTCTCTATGGCTTTGCCAATGGTCTGCTTGGCACGCTTTTGAGTAGTATAACATTTGCTTACAGGTTGCACATTGCCTCAACACGAAGTCAGAACTTTTGATGCCACAGTATGCACATCTTTGAGGGAACTTGTCTGAGTAATTGTTCACTCCCTGTCCCACGGTCATGACCCTGTCTCGTTTAAAGGACTGTCTCCATATGTTGTTGGCACTCGTATTCTACAGCCAGCCAGCAAATGGGCGCTGCTTCCACATCTGCAACAATGAGTTCAGTACACATCCAATTCACTTTGCTGACATTCCAGGCATTTCCTTACACAACTTGGGGGATGATAATAGCGTTGAGCTGGAAACCATTGTTGCAGTTGAACTGTCTACCTTCTTTTGTCAGGGGGCCGCCAATGAACTAGATGTGGTTATTGAGAATGGTGTGGCGGCCTACTGGGTTGATCCTTCCCTTTGGTGAAACACTGAGCAGACATGAGCTGAGGTTGTTTAATTAACTCTTTAATTTGAGAGACCTCCACACTGAGATCCTTTAACAATGCCATTTCTGAGCACATTTCCTTCCACTCACTCAAAATGTCAGGTTCAGCTTTATCTGTGTTCTTCTGATACTTTGTCTTACATTTCTTCTCAACCGTGACAACCCTGGCTTACATTACATGTGCTTTGGTGGGATACTGTTGGACCACAAATTTCTTTTTTTTTTATGCTGAGTTTCATTTGCACAAGCAATGTTAACTTTGTCAAAATGCAGTCCATCACTCACCTCAGTTTGTGTCAGGTATGGTTTAAAGTCAGTTCTGATACTGTCATTTTGTAGGCCAGTAAGTCAGTGTGGAGAAACATGCTCTGAACTAAAATAGATTCTTACTTCAAACTGGATTCAGCTTTCTGTGTCTTAAATCTAGACATCAGACAATAAAATTTGTCTTAATGTAGTTAGCGTAAGATTTGTCTTTCTTTCAAGTAACTACGAAGCTGCATGCCTGGTACAATCGCTCTTATTACAGCATCAACAATTTCAAGCTCAGAGAATCCTCTAATCAGTCCATGTTCAATTTGATTCACTAAACTGGAAAAGGTGAATTTGTCTTTCAGTCCAGGTTCACCAATTTGGCCTGATATCTTGAACTCGCTGTCCCATGGGGGCAAGATACTGGGTACATAATTTAATCTTGTGTGCTAGAACTTTGCTGTGTGTTGAAGGTGTGTTGGGTGTTAGTGTTTCTGTTAGCAATTATTACTTGCTCTAAGATTTATGTTACTGACTTAACAGATATTTGCTTATGTGTTTGTACTGAGACTGCCCTCACCAAGGTCACTAACGATCTTCTTTGTGCTAAAAACAATGGCCACTACTCAATACTTAACTTACTCAGCCTGTCTGCAGCCTTTGACAACATTGACCATCCCCTTCTCCTACGGACTCTCACCTTCCTTGGGCTCTCTGACATTGCCCTCTCCTGGATCCCCTATTATCTCTATAATAGGTCATTTTCTGTCTCCTTTGCTGGCGACTGCTCCTCTCCACTGCCTCTGTATGTTAGTGTACCTCAAGGCTCTGTTCTGGGTCCTCTACTCTTCTCTATTTATACTTCCTCACTGGGCAAACTTATCAGTAGCTATGGCTTCAACTATCACCTCTATGCTGATGATACTCAGATCTACCTATCCACCCCTGCACTCTCTCCTTCTGTCCTTTCTCACATCAGTGTCTCTTCTTGGATGGCCCTTAACCACCTAAAAATCAACATGTCCAAGACTGAGCTCCTTCTAATCCCCCCTCTAATTCCACCCCAGTTTCTAACTTTTTAATCACTGTTTGTGACACCACTATCTCCCCATCATCCCAAGTCCGCTGCCTAGGAGTTACACTTGACTCCAATCTGTCCTCCATACCCCACATCCAATTGCTCTCTTCATCCTGTCACAACCACCTACGCAATATCTTGTTTATGCAACATGAAGCAGTAGTAGGAGGTGCGTAGCTGATAATAGTACTATAATTTAATTGAAACAACTTTTACCACATAATTTTTCAAGCAATGAAAATATCACAATGATTAAATTCTGCTCATTCATATGGATGATCGAACAATTTTAAGTACAGTGCCCCTTTAAGCTTACAACTAAAATGTGATCTGGCCACTGAGATAAAGGATGGGGAATAATGTATCCAAAAAAGTATAAAGCTTCTGCCAGGATTAATATTTCTTTATTTAGCTTTATGGATAGCACCTGGAATCAACCATTTATTTAGATGCAAAGAAATTGGTAATATTCATGCCAAGAAACATAAAATAAAGAGAGTTACAGCACAAAGGAAATTTAATCCACAGCAATTTAACTTTGTGCAGACATACATTAATATTGAAAGCTTCTGTCTTATAAGTCACTTTGAAAACTGAGACCCAGCCAAAAACCCACAATTTCTTTAATGAGTTTATAGAGTGAGGTTAATGTTTTGTGATACCATTAGTATAAGACATCAGCATACAGAGCCAAGGTATCATTTGTTGTTTATTCCTTTAAGGAAATGCATTATTTCTAATGAAGATGCAGACATTTTTGGCCACTCTTAAATACATTAGTTAGGAAATGGATCATCCGAAGCAATTCTAGGACACCATGATTACAACATGTTGTCTAATTTAAACTAAAGCAAATATACAAATGAATAGTGGAGGATTTAAAATGTAACATGTTCATTGATGCTACAACCAACTCTCATGAGATATGAAACGTGAAACCATAATCTACTGTGAAAATGTATAAATATATTTTAAATGGTTTATCTCAAAAGAAAGGCAAAAATCTTAAAAGAACATTCAGATGTACTGTGGCAATTAAGCCACAGCAAAATAGGTGAAGCAGGCTTTCCATGTTCTTGAGGTACAGGTAAGCACGTGCACAGTGCCTATTACATCAATTAGTTTCTAAATATGCAACGTAAAATTTTGTTTAGTTAGCAATTACGCATATCTCACAACTGTGTCAGATCTTGCGGAACTGTTACAGGTTTGTGGTCTGCTCGCTGTCCGTCCTGCAGCTTCTCTAGTCAGGGCAAATGTCTCAGTTTTAAGAGACTGTTCTAGCTTTGCCCATGAGACACCCAATTCCGACCAACCCGCATACAACCCTATTTTCCCACCCACCCCTGTTGAGAGTCCACCCACAAAACACTAGCAGGCCACTGCCCACAGAGAAAAAAATGTTTTTTAAAGTGACATGAAATCCAAAAACTTTCTTTCATGATTCAGATAGAAGAACCTTTTTAAACAACTTTCTAAAATGCCTTTGTTCTCTTGAGCTCATTTGTTGAGAAGCAGGGATGTAAGCTCAAGGGCAAGAATGTGTCTGGAGCACTATACGGGAGCAATTTTGCAAGAATGTTATACATTAGCTAGATTGCAGCACTATTTCCTGCATGTTAATGCTCCAGAGACCTACATAGGTAACTCTTCAACAAAGAATACTATGTATATAAAGCACATTTGATAATAGAAGTAAAGCAGAATTTATTGTTTTTAAAGAATTGTATGCTCTGTCTAAATCATGAAATACTTTTTTGGGGTTTCATATCCCCGTCAATCTTCCCCTAAGAGCAGTGGGAGATCTGCATATCAGTCAGTTTCCAATTTGTCCTTATGGCCCAGTTGTACACAAACACACCCTCCCTGTTAGTTTTAAAATCAAAATATCAAATACATTTCCATGAATGTGTTTGAAAGTTTGAAGATATATTTTCTAGAATTCCATATCCCTTTTATAATGGAAGCATAAATTGCATTAGGATGTTTCTTTAACCTAAGCAATTGCAGGAAAAGCAATTTCAAATATCAGCATATGGGTTCTGGTAAAGTAACAAAAATCAGAAATATGTACACAGTCTTCTTGCCTGCATGCAATTTCCCAGGGAACATCATCTAGATAAATGATAAGCTTGTTTCCTTTTTCATATCAGTCTGTTAGAAGACTTAAAACATACACAAATAAAATAAACAAGACCTTTGACCAACTATATATTTCTCTTTCAATGTTTTAAAGGGAAAGCTATAAATGTCCAGGAAAAAAAAATACATTTCCATATTACATATACTAATCACTTTAACGTATGTATTTATACAAGTTAATAACAGATGTGGCGATTTTGTTTGCACTCACACGCTAATTACGCTCAAACTAAAATTTTAACGTGGCCAGGTTAACACGTGTTTTACAAGTTAAAAGTAAAAAACTAGAAAGACCAGTGCTTGTTAACTTCAGGACTTTGGATATCGCAACTGCACTAACTTCTTCCCGCCATAGGCTTCGCTTAAAGACCTGACACCGCATTAGACCAACTGCGCTACACCTAAAGGTAGTTATGAATACTTTACATCCCAATGTTCTTCAAGTAGAGGTAAATGCCCTTTTTATGTCTGATTATTTGTATTTTGTTAAAAAAATAATAATATATATACCTATAGATCTATATGAATATATATACACACATTGTATATACAGATATATATAGAAATATCTATTTTAAGATAAAAAGGGACATATTTTCTACGTGGCGAACAATGGAATTTAAAGTATTTCTATTCAAAGCACATTAAAAATGAATAAAACTGCATGTTTCAAGGTATTTGACTAAAAAGGGCTCAAAAGTGTACATATATGAGTATATAAGTGTATACATGTGTATTTATGTATTTATATGTGTTTTTGGATGTCTGTACATACATATTTAGACATATAAACACATAAATACACATGTATACATTTATCTCATATGCACATACACATATTTAGACATATCTTTATACATTGGAGCCTTTTCTAGTCAAACACTTTGCCACATACCATTTCTCTTTTTAACCCTTTTAAAACATAATTATAAATATTAAAATTACACACACACACATATATATATATATATATATATATATATATATATATATATATATATATATATATATACTGTATATACGTTGATTGTAGTAGCCATGTTAGTCCAGAGATTTAGATATCAAAATAACAAGAGTATTGCATTGAGCAATGATACTTTTTTATTGGACTAACTATACATTTATAAGTTGACAAGCTTTCAGAAGAATGCCCTTTTTTTAAGTCTGAAAGTATTGCTTCAGACTTGAAAAAGGAGGACATTCTTCCGAAAGCTTGTCATCTTATAAATGTATAGTTAGTCCAATAAAAACGTATCATTGCTCAATGCAATACTCTTGTTATTTTGATATATATATATATATATTTATGTATATGTATATGTATATATATTTATTTATATGTGTGTGTCTGTGTAATACTTTTTAAAAAGTGTTTTACATGTGTTTTGTGCAACTTTTTTTTAACCCTTACAGTTTACTTAAGGTCTGACATTGTGCTAAATAGTTTCGGCTTTCCCGAGCGCACACTATAACTTTCAAGTTGTACTACTAGTGCTAATTAGCATGTTCACAATATCCTTTGAAAGTATAGGCTGCGCTCAAGCAAAATCGGGCAAGCTAAACCTTTTCTGGTTAACATGCTTTACCATGGACTTTTAATATCAAAGTTGCACATTAATAGTAGCTCGGTCAAGTGAGCCTTGTTATTGCGCGTGCGCTAAGATTAGCATGACACTTGTAATCTAGTCCAATATGTCTGAACTGTTTAAACTGCTAGGTAAAACTACAGTAGCGCAGTTACTACTCACCATGCTACTGTTTTTCTTTTTTCTCTAGCGCCTGCTACTCTCTTTAAAGCCATTCTCTTATTTTAACCCTTTACAAATACTGGTTAGTGAAGCTCTGCATCTTCACACTCGGTGTCGCCATCTTGAAATTGAAGTATACTCACACAATGTGATAGAAATGGTGGGCATTCACAAATCAGTTATATTGTAGTCTTCTTGACAAGCCTTATTGTTCTCTTCTATTTAGAGTGCACAATACAGAACGGGAGCTGTACATATTTACAGTGGGTGCATTACTCTTTATTATTCCTGAGGCCTTTTTATATTTGTTATGTAACTTTTAAACTGTGTATAAAAAAAAGCGGCAAATATGTAAAGCTTCTGTTTTCTGTTGTGTAAGCTAAGACGGAGTGCAAGGTATAGCTGTCAAAAGTAGCATCACTAATCTGTAAAATAAACAGTGAAAACACAATGCTTCTATCACAGGATGCAGCAATATGCGTGGTACAAGATGGCCGCGCTCAGTCTAAAGTTGCAGAGCTTTACCAACTTCTTTAATGAGTTAAAATAAGAGAATGCTACTGAAGATGTAATCAGGTGTTTAATGTCGCTTTAATCTCATAAATATCAAAGAGAATGATGTACATAAACAAAATGTGACATATTGCATACATTATTTACCCAATATACAGAAAGAATGTTTTTGATCAATGTCATTCTTTTAGAATCTGATTTTCAAAATATATTTTTCAACTCTTAGTTGAGGGAAAATAATAAAAGAGATATAAATCAAACATGAAATGTACAAGAGCCCGTTTAATTACCATTAGAACAAATTTTGCAACATACTTGGGCCTTGATCGCAATCTTTGGAATCTATGGTTTAAGACAATCTAGTTGATTGTATATTTAGGCTCCCGAATATATCTTTTCCGATATCAGAATGATCAAAATTCAAACAAAATCACCATTCTCGTATTTAAAAATATTGGATCGGATATCAGAAAAGTCACCCATATAATCCAGTGTATTCAGGCAGGCAGCTGATAGGATTTTATTTAAAGATTATGCAGCAACACCCTTTTATATAGATATGGCAGCGCTAATTTTGCATACTATTGATTTTTTGTTGATTTGCTCTTGAAAAAGGCATTTTTTTTTGGTGAAACGCATAGAGCTTTTTAAAATTACGTTTTAATAAACTTTTATGAAGCTGTATCCCATCGATGTCTTGCTGGTGATTCCGATAAAAAAAGCTGACCTTTACTTGAAATCTTGTGAGTATCTTCCATTTGGCGTATCTCCTGTGTGTGAGGTTACTGCACTATTTTGGGTTACTTTCTTTTGGAGGTTAAAGAAGTTTTACTTGGTGGGAGAAGCAAGGAGGGATTTTCAGCTGCATTCCCAGGGATACGGTGCCGCCATATCTGCATCTATTATCCTGTATACGGTTGAGGAGGACCTGAGCTGGCAGCGATCTCTATCAAGGGAAGTGCTTTACACGGTTTATACCATCTCTATATATTAGCCATACCCTTTTATATAGGCTGAGCTCTCTCTAGCGTTGCCACCCAGGCCATATTTTACCAACATTTTAAGTATTTTTAAGGTTCCGGTCAAAGTTGAAAATAAATATTAAATACAGAAATAAAGATGCTATCATGGTCACACTTCTTCTAGCTGTGTTGTAATCAAATTATAAATAAAATGATCATTTAAAGGGATATGAAACCCAATATTTTTCTTTCATGATTAATTTAGCAACTTTGTAATTTACTTCTATTATCTATTTTTCTTTGTACACTTTGTATCTTTTGTTGAAAAACAGGGACGTATGCGTATGAGCCAGTCCATTTGTTGAGCACTATAAGGCAGCATTTTTGCCAGACTGTTATCCATTCGCAAGAGCACTAGATGGCAGCACTTTTTCCTGCCATGTAGTGCTCCAGATGCCTACCTAGGTATCTCTTCAACATATCCCTTTAATATCATTCCTAGTGGCTTTATTTCCTGATTTATGCATCATAATTATTCATGGACATTTATGCTAATGAGCATGGCCAGTATTTTTCTCAAGAAAATGTGGCAACCCTAGCTCTTTCCCATTTCAGAATAGGAGCTTGATTTCTTCTGCTGCCTATTGTTTGCATATATTTTTTGATAGCTAGTACTATGGTACTGACATCTTCAGCATAGGTGGAGTTATCAACAGGCAAAAGCTGCTATTTTTAAATTAGAAAATGAAGATGAAAGAGTTGATTGCAAACAATCTAATTCACTACAACAGATACAATGAATTAGTGGGATATCATTTTAGAGTATCCCTTTAAATGTGTTTTTTTTACCAGAACCTTAAACATCGGCTGTTAATGGGGATAACAAATATTCAGAGAAAATCTAAACCAAAACAGCTCCGTTAGAAACTAACAATCAAATTAATTATTCATTTTACTCCCATAATAAAATGTTAAGAAGCCTTTTCAAATCAAATCCAAATATTCTACTCAGAATAAGGTGTGCGGCACAGATATGTAAGTAAATAATCTAATGCTTTTCCGCACTTCATATTAGCACCATCCATAGTTCAATCACTGGTTGTAAAATCTCAAAACCCTGTGGCAGTTAAGGAAATTAAGATTAATACAATGACGACAGTTTGTTTTCTCATTCTCAATGCTTGCAGTAAGGCATGAAACCAGAAAAGGCGGCTAAGTGTCCTTAAACCTTTTTTTTTTTTGGCTGTCAAAAAGCTGCTTAAGGAGCGTTGGGAAGAATTCCAGTTTTTCGCCTGTAACAAAATTGTATGCCAGATGTACTTGAAAATGATAAATACATCCCGATGGATGATCATAAACTGGGACATTTAATCCACCCGGGCAGAAGATTAAAAAAAAAAGTGAGAAAGATTCCAGTAAAGTTTAATAAATAATTAAACAACAGCAGAGCTATACGCAGTTGTGAAATATTAGGATGGTTTTTCAAAATGTTTGTCTTCTTGATCTGAAATTCAGCAACAATGTGTTAAATGCTTATTTCATCCAAAGATAGGAATTTAAGAATGCACTGTACATACCTGTACATAGAAATAAACAACAAAAGGCCAGATTACAACTTGAGCGCAAAATATTGCTTCCACGAAAGCGATATTTGTGCTCAATTTAGTAATACCAGCACACGCAAATGTGCACTGGTATTACAAGTTAGGTACAATGCGAACTCTACCTCGCATTTGCATTGCACAGAAGCTTTGCGCTCACAAGAGTAAGCTTCCATAGGCTGCAATTTGAGCCTCGTTCTCATGCCGTCAGACACAGCATAAGAACTAGTGCAGCAAAGGGTGTAAGTCGCGCAGTGATGGGTAGCAAATATAAATATATATGCTGGTTAATTTTCTGAGTACTAATTGCTACTGCAAGCTAGCGGTAGCGGTTATTTATTGCGCGCCCGCAAACAGGAGAATTAGCCCATTTGCGGGCGCACAATAAATTTGTGCTCCACTTGGATTCTAGTCCTAAGTAATCAATGCTTTAAAAATCAGATGCCATTAATATTTTGAAATGGAACATACACAAGGAATTATTTACTGAATAGCCTAGATTCATAAATGCTTGTGAGGTTGGGAGGTGCCTCATTGAAAAGGCAAAATGGTTTGTACATATGTTTCATTACTGGGAGCTAGCTGGTAATTGGTGGCTCGCCAGATGTGTTCAGGTATTTGAAATCCAAATTCTTTCTTTCATGATTCTGGTAGAGCAATCACTTTTAAACAACTTTTTAATTTACTTATCTTATCTGATTTGTTTTTTTTTTATCTTGTTATACTCCGATGAAGGAGCAGCAATGAACTACTGGGAGCTAGCTGAACACATTGAGTGAAGCAATGGCAACAGGCATATATTTGAAGCTACCAATCAACAACTAGCTATCAGTGGTGCATTTCTGCTCCTGACCCAACCCAAGTATGCTCTTCAACAAAGGATACCTAGAGAATGAAACTAATTAGGCAAAATAAATACATTGGAAAGTTGCATGCTCTATCTGATTCAGGAAAGTTTAATTTTAACCTCACTGTCCCTACCAGTAGCTCATTACTTTACAGGGGTTGAACACTGCAATAATAAACTACCCTGGCATATTACAGTATTTCCTTATTGCACTTGCATATTCCTTTAACTATATTTTTCACAGTTTTGTTATTGTTCGCTCCTTCCATTAATTTCTATAGTTGCGTGAGGTGCTCAACACATATATCTAGCAACTCAAATGAGAAATGCTAGCAACAGAAAATAACAATAATTACACTTTGTAAACACAATGGTAAAATGGTTTATATAAATGTTATTGTGATATATTCTGTTTAGTTATGATAAAGCAGTCTTGGTTTATAGAACAAATAGGTGTTTCCCTGGGTGTTACGGGGCATTCTAGAGGAGTGGTTGGGATTTTTTTTACCTAACCTTGGCCCAACATGGGGAGTTCATAAAGACTCTATTGCCCTTGAAGTACCTTGTCTCACTGTCCTGTCTATTTCAAAACTGATGAGGTTGTCTCGCTTTATTTTTTCTTTTATTTCTATTTAAAGGCTCATTAAACACAGAAGAACTGCATAATCGACATAATACAAAGACAAAGCAGTAGCACTTACTTTGAATTTCAAATGAGTAGCAGATTTTCTTCTGGCAAGTTTCAAAGGGGACATGAAACCCAAAATGTTTCTTTCATGGTTCAGAAAAAGCATGTACATTTAAACAATGTTCTAGTTTATCAAATTGTCTTTGTTCTCTTTTGTTGAAAAAGAGAGAAGTAAGCTAAGGAGCGTGCACATGTTTGCAGCACTATATTTAAGCAGTTTTACAAGAATGTTATCAATTTGCAAGAGCACTAGATGGCAGCACTATTTCCTGCCATGTAGTGAACCCGACACCTACCTTGGTAACTGTTCAACAAAGTATGTTATCAAACTCATAAAATACATTTTTTTTAAATTTTTCATATCCCTTTAATTCCATTTTACTCCCTTCCCTTGTATCATGTGACAGCTATCAGCCCAACACCCATGTCAAAGAGAACAAGAGGCCATCTTCACATAGCATTACTAGTATAGTAAAGTGCATTATGTAGAAGGGAAAAGGGAGCTTCTTTTTTTTTTTTTACTATTGTTTTTTAGTCACCACAGGTTTATAAACCTCTAGCAGTGATTAGAAAAACTATAGCCCCGTAAACAAACTGCTCTTATATCTGATTTTGCTTGAGCAGCATTGGTCCCCATTTAAGGATGGGCCCAGTAGCAATGGAGACCACTGATACCCCTGTAGTTACTCCCCTGCTCCAGATGGAAATGAACAA
Source organism: Bombina bombina (assembly GCF_027579735.1). NCBI lineage: Eukaryota > Metazoa > Chordata > Amphibia > Anura > Bombinatoridae > Bombina > Bombina bombina. Next base: position 185,566,701 of record NC_069499.1, on the reverse strand, counting down.
ACTAGAAACTGTTGAAAGAAGGGCTACTAAAACTTACAATGAAAGCCCTCCTGGCCTTAATATATATAACTCAGAGGAGAGAAGGGAAATAGAAGCCTGTATAAATCTAAGGCTCAAAGCATTTTCACCAAAAAGCCCGACAACAAAACAAGAGGCTGTGATGTCAAGTTGAAGGTAGGTCAGGAGTAATTTGTAGAAGCAATGTTTTATAGAAAGGGGGTTGATCTATGGGTTAACCTTCCAATAGAGGGGGTAAGGACAACTACTGTATGGGAGATTGCCTGTGATATGCAAAGGCCATCAGAAAAGAAATAAGAGCAAACTTGAAGGGTCTTATGGTTCTTGTTTGCAGTCAAAATGTATGGTTCCATGTTAATTATTGTGTACTAAGGACATCTTACTGGTGTCTTTTTGTGGTGCCTGGTATTTCTTATGTGCTAGTGTGAATAAATATTCTCTCTGTAACAGGTCACCTGACTTATTATTACTGATTCACATAACATAAAAAAGTGTTTCAGTTGCTGGGAAATAAGTAGACATGTGCGTTTCGATTCGTTCCGAATCCAAAATCGGACGAATTTGTTAAATTCGGAGATTCAGATCGATTCGAATTTCCGAATTATGGTAGTACCGAATCTACCGAATAAATCTGAATTAGTTTGGATTTATTCGGTAGATTCGGATGGCCATGGATTACACTAGTATTGTACAGTATATTAGGTTATATCACTCTGCTATGGGTTACACCTAATATACAGTACATAATACTAGTCTAATACACAGCACATCCCACCTAACACATACCGAAATTCCGAATTTATGAACTGAACCAAATCAAACAGAAATAAGCCGAATTTATTCGAATCCGAACGAATCCGAAACAAATCTGAAACAAATTCATTCGAATTTTTCTGAATTCGAATCGATCCGAACCGAAATTCTAAAAAATCCGAATCGATCCGAAACAAATTTTTCGACCATGCACAAGTTTAGAAACAAGCAGAACAAGCTACATGTTAGATAGAGGGCTGACACTCACTCTAATTACAATGTTTTAGTAGCAAAATTCTGGGCCACCCTCCCAAAAATGTACATGAGACCAATTTGAAAGAGGTAGCTTACATTTTTCTTGTGTGGGGTCTCATACTTCTATACAGGTCTGGACTAAGTATAGGGCATACAGGGCATTTGCCCAGTGGGCCGGGGGCAGTTGTGGCCTGTTGCTTTAGTCCCAACCAGTCTCTAGCATTAATATTTGTGCATGATGTAGAGACAGCTCTGCCCTGCCTCTCACTGCTTTGCTTTGTCTGTGTCCCGCCCTGCTCAGATGCCTGTTATTTTCAGTAGCTGTGACTACACATAAATAATAAATGGATATTCTTGATATAAATATGAACTTCGATAGCTTCCGTTTTTTAACAAATTTCACTTTTATACTGTTTAATTACAACCATTTTTAGAAAATACAGTGACAAAAGGATGTAGCAAAAATTAAGGGCTAGGTTACAAGTGAAGCGCAAATGATTTTGTGAACGTTTGTGCTCCGTTTGCGCTCATATTACAATTTGAGCAAAATCCTAAAATTCTTAATGCAATCTCATAGCGATGGTTAACTGTTTTTAAAAAATAAAAAGTGTCACAAACAGGGATAGGAACGGACCAAGGCTGTGGGGGACATTTTCCAAACTGAAGGACACCAAGGTACATTTCAAATTTATATTATATAGTGCTTGGTATTATTATACTGATGCAGATACCACTGATCCTATAACCAGCCCTCCTCTGGCTATACCCATGTGCCAGTGTCACTACTGTGTCATTATATAGTGCTGGGTGTGATTATACTGATGCAGATACCACTGATCCTATAACCAGCCCTCCTCTGGCTATACCCATGTGCCAGTGTCACTACTGTGTCATTATATAGTGCTGGGTGTGATTATACTGATGCAGATACCACTGATCCTATAATCAGCCCTCCTCTGGCTATACCCATGTGCCAGTGTCACTACTGTGTCTTTGCATAGTTCTGGGTGTTATACAGATTAATTTACCGCTGATCATATAACCAGCCCTCCTTTGGCTATAGTCTATACCAATGTGCCAGTGTCACTACTGTGTCTTTGTATAGTGCTGAGTGTTATTATACAGATGCAGATACCACTGATCATATAACCAGCCCTCCTCTGGCTATACCCATGTGCCAGTGTCACTACTGTGTCTTTGTATAGTGCTGGGTGTTATACAGATTCATTTACCGCTGATCATATAACCAGCCCTCCTTTGGCTATAGTCTATACCAATGTGCCAGTGTCACTACTGTGTCATTGTATAGTGCTGAGTGTTATTATACTGATGCAGATACCACTGATCTTATAACCAGCCCTCCTCTGGCTATACCCATGTGCCAGTGTCACTACTGTGTCTTTGTATAGTGCTGGGTGTTATACAGATTCATTTACCGCTGATCATATAACCAGCCCTCCTTTGGCTATAGTCTATACCAATGTGCCAGTGTCACTACTGTGTCTTTGTATAGTGCTGGGTGTTATACAGATTAATTTACCGCTGATCATATAACCAGCCCTCCTTTGGCTATAGTCTATACCAATGTGCCAGTGTCACTACTGTGTCTTTGCATAGTGCTGGGTGTGATTATACAGATGCAGATACAGTATTTTACTCAGGCTTTATTTATTTATTCCATAACTTATCACCCAATATCGCTAGCAGTCTCTTGACAAGCCACGAACATTATTCACACTACATATTTTGCCTTTCCTATTATTTAATCAGAAAGAAAAATATACTAAGATTGGGAATCACAACCATAGTATATTTTTTCTTTCTGATTAAATAGAAACGGGAAAATATGTAGAACTTAAAGGGACACTGAAACCAAAATTTTTTCTTTCATGATTCAAATAGAGCATGCAATTTTAAGCAACTTTCTAATTTACTCCTATTATCAAATTTTCTTAATTTTCTTGGTATCTTTATTTGAAAAGCAAGAATTTAATTTTAGATGCTGGCCCATTTTTGGTGAACAACCTGGGTTGTTCTTGCTGATTGGTAGATAAATTCACCCATCAATAAACAAGTGCTGTCCATGGGTCTGAACCAGAAAAATAGCTTAGATGCCATCTTTTTCAAATAAAGATAGCAAGAGAACATAGAGTCACTTTTTCCTCTACTGAGTGGCGCCACATGTGTCAAGGAAGAGTCAGGACCAGCATTCATCTGTCCTACTCCTCCCTCCCTGCTGGAAAACTGGCGGCAGACACTGCAAGGGTCAGTCACGGACACAAGTGTCCATGTGCGGACACCTTACCTATCCCTGGTCACAAAACACATAAAAAATACATTACAAAGTACACTTACACTCATAATAACACTGTCTAATAAATATTATTTTAAAAAAATATTGCACACAAAAGTTATAATGGCTCAAAGATATGAGATCTCGGGTGTTAGAAAAAAAAGGCTGCAAAAAACTTTAACATTGGGATACATACATATACATGTCTCTCTCTCTCTCTCTCTCTATATATATATATATATATATATATATTATATACAGGAATTTAAATTTCCCGTCGTAAGCTACTGGCCAGGCCAAAATGTTACTTGATCCTACCCACTACCTGCCCACACCCACTACTCCACCTCCTCTTTGTACATTATATATTTAGCTATTGTGAAACACATTGTTGTGCAGTAATTTTTAACATTTTTTATTTTATACCTTAACAAATTAAAAAATACTGCTACATACAGTAATAGATTAACAAAAATAAGTGCATAGCAGTTAGCAACATCAACTTGGTGGTTCTGGGTAAGACAACAGCTGGATAGAAATAGGAGGTTGTAGAACTGAAAAGAGTGGAGAAAGAGAGTGCAGTCATGGAAGGTCTTAGCAGACCTGGAGATTTTTTTAAATTTTTGTAAAATAATTATCATTTCTCCCTTCTCGCTCTTAACTATCTTCTCCCCTCCCTCCTCTCTTCAATCTCACTTTTTACCCTCTCCCTTATCACTCAGGCCATATCTTCTCTTTACACGCTTTCTTTCCCCTCTCTCATATATTTTTAAGAATTCTGTTTTTTCTCCACTCTCTCTTTAAGCTATCTGCTCCACTTTTAGATTTTGGCCCATATTTATCAAGCTCCGTACTGAGCTTGAAGGGCCGTGTTTCTGGCGAGTCTTCAGACTCGCCAGAAACACAAGTTATAAAGCAGCGGTCACAAAGACTGCTGCTCCATAACCTGTCCGCCTGCTCAGAGCAGGCGGACAGACATCGCCGGAAATCAACCCGATCGAGTACGATCGGGTTGATTAACACCCCCCTGCTGGCAGCATATTGGCCGCAAGTCTGCAGGGGGCGGCTGCTGGTGCAATGCTGAATATGGCAAGCGTATTGCTCGCCGTATTCAGCGAGGTCTGGCGGACCTGATCCGCAGTGTTGGATCAGGTCCGCCAGACCTTGATAAATATGCCCCTTTGTCTCCAATCTCTCTCTCTCTCTGCCCCAGTTTACCCTCTCAGAAGTAACAGTTTAAGCACTAATGATGTTCCTACAGCCCTAGAGGAATAACATAGCCTTGCCCTTTTTAGGATATATAATATCCCTTCAGATAATATTTTTAGCACATAGCCCAAAATGTGTGTTTGTCAATGCTGCAATAGGAGTGTACATTTTTTCTCTCACTATCTTTTACTCACAACCATTAAATTTCCACTCGCAATGGCTAGTAAATAGTGGGGATTTTGAGCCCTGTATATATGTATGTATGTATGTATGTCTATATATGTATAAATATGTATTAATATATTTATATGTGTATATATGTATTTACATATATATATATATATATATATATATATATATATATATATATATATATATATATATATATACACACACATTTAAAAAACATTAATATATATGTATACATATATCGACATATATATATAAATGCATTGGAGCCTTTTACCGTTAAGTAGATGAAAACATGTAAAAGCATATTTATGCAATATTTATATTTAATACACTTTTTAGCTATGTATTTAATGTAAATAGTTCACATTCCAATGTTCTGTACATAGCAGAATATGTTTTAAGTATTTATAAATAGATATTCCTATATATATATATATATATATATATATATATATATATATATATATATATATATATGTAAATATATATACCTATATATATATATATATATTTAAATGTATATAGGTATAAATAGATCTTTGTTTAAAAGACCATCAGATATATGTAGAAATATGAATAAATAGAACATATTCTGTTATGTAAATAACATTGGAAAATGAAATATTCATAATTTCATGTTGGGTTAGCGCTATTACGAATATGTTATGGTGTTTGCAACCCGACTAGTGCAAAAATGAAGATCTAGCAGAGTTTTTGCTATAGCAAAAACGCAAAATACTGCTCCCCTTCTAATCTAGCCCTTTATGTTTTTGTAAATCAAACTAGTATGTTATACTTGTCAGTATTGGGGTATGGTTAAATAACAAAAGTCGGGGAAGCTGTTAGCTCTTAAACTGCCCAGGTCTCTTTTTGATCCCAGCCCAACCCTGTTCCTATATGTTATATAACTGGTGTGAAACAACTATCTTTTCCATTCATCATATGTAAGAGCAGAGGTACCTGCCAAGGCGCTATAATCATCTATCATGTGGTTTCCATGGCAACATCAATCACTTGATAGCTTCATTATTACACTGGGGCTACAAATAACTAAACAAGGATCTCAAGGGTTAATGGTTCTACGAATCAATATATAAGCAGCAGTCAGTTTTTTTTTTTTCTAAAGAACTAATACCTTTTGTTCACTGGTGTTGAACTAGCCCAGATGTGTGCTCACTGATGTATCTATTCTAATATAGTATCCAATGTCCAGTTAATCCTCTAACATACACTGTTTCAATATCATTGATCTAGGCATACAATTTTTAGAAGAAAATCTTTTTTAAATCACTGGAAAAACATTTTAAAAAAGGCCGCCAAGACAATAGAAGCCCATCTGGTGCATTTCATTGTGTGAACAGCTTCTTCCAAGAGGTGAAAAATTGCTCTCTGGAGTATATAAAGCCTCAGATGGTTGCTTATTATTAGATTATCTGGTTGTTGTTTTTTCACTAGTGATTTATAAAAATGCCTTTTTCACTTTTTTTCTAACACTTGCTCTCCCTGATCCTCTTTACTAAAGTTATAACTGAGTGATTCAACCTAGGATTGTAAAATATAAGGACTATATGAATTGCCAACTAGAGCCCTTGAGCTATACTAAATTTACAGTAGATAAAACCCCTCTGTTAAAGAAGAGCTCAGTGTAAAAAATGTATATTTTACACTTACAATGGCAACAATAATCCCATTATTGTTTCAACAGATTCAATTTTGTGCATAGCTAAGAATTACTACTAATTGGAACATGTGGTTCATGAGAACTCTCATTTTAAAGAGGATGTTCCTTGTTTTGACTAATGTGTTCATAGCCTTCTAACTATAGGTACATGCCAATATCAATACATTGTAGAGCAATATTTTGTGGAATATTCAATGTTAGATTATATTCAATTTGACATATTTAGGGTTAGATTATATTACATTTCAAAGCCTACTACAACAAAAAATATCCTCTGAATTCTATGAACATTTTGTTCACCAATTGTTGTGTATATAGCATACGATCTTACCCTTAATTGGTAAATGAACGTTATTTGGAATGTTAGGACTTCCCCTATCTGTAGCTGTTTGGTAATCGTATTAATTTTGAATAATTTATATCTAGCTCTAAAGTCCTACCATTATTGCCAAAGCTATGCTTTATGTGTTAGATTTTTTGTATTTTTTTTGTTACAAAATAAAGTTTCCTACTGTTCAGGATCAATGGCAGATCCGTTCATTAATTCCATTATATGACTTTGTAAACAGTATATTAGCATAAAAATACAAGGAGTAATGCCACCCTCACAGAATCCACAACAAATCAATTTTTGTGCCAAAATAACAATTAATCTTCTAATAATAATGTGAGGAGAATACATTGGGCTATGTCAGGGTGCCAGGAATCAGACTGAGATGAGAAGTGCAAAAATAATCACACCTTTATTAATAGCAAAAAATAATAAAAAGTTCACAAGTCAAATAACAAGCCAGAGTATTCGAAAAGGACCAACATAACGGGGGCCAGTTTATTGGAAGGCACGCGAAGGTTCAAGCTACGGGAGGACAGCCAAACCCTCTCACCAACCTGGTAGGAAGGCACAGGCAGACGCCTACGATCAGCCTGGAACATTTGGCGCTGCATAGAATGATGAAGGCAATCCTGAATCTGCACCCACGTGGAAAGGAGTTGCCGGAGATGCTCCTCCAAAGCCGGAATACCCTGAGACATGAATGAATCGGGTAACAAGGATGGTTGAAAACCATAATTCGCCATGAACGGGGATAACTTGGAGGAAGCATTAATAGCACTATTACGAGCAAACTCTGCCCAAGGTAACAGTTCAGACCAATTATTGTGGTGATTTGAGACATAGCAACGGAGGAACTGTTCCAGAGCTTGAGTAGACCGTTCCGCAGCCCCATTGGATTGAGGGTGATATGCAGAGGAGAAGGAAAGCTGGATCCCCATTTGAGCACAAAAGGAATGCCAAAATCTGGAGACAAACTGGCTACCCCTGTCCGACACTATCTCCTTGGGTAACCCATGTAAACGGAAGACCTCCCGTGCAATGTGATATTTTAGAAAAACGGTCAACCACCATAGGGATAACAGTATTGCCATTGGAAACAGGGAGCTCGACAATGAAGTCCATGGAAAGATGTGTCCAAGCATACTCACCATTAGCAATAGGTTGAAGAAGACCCACAGGAAGACATCGAGGAGTCTTATTCTGTGCACAAACTGAGCAGGAGGCAACATATGCAGCAACATCAGAACGAAGAACTGGCCACCAGAATTGTCGAGTGACAGACCAAATCATTTGGTTCTTGCCTGGGTGACCTGTGGCTTTAGGATAGTGGTAAGTGTGCAAAAGTTTAGTTAGAAGATTCTCAGGAACAAAACACTTACCACTAGGTTTCTAGGGAGGTGCATTGGTTTGTGCAGCCAGGATCTCCTCCCCCAAGGGAGAAGTCAAATTAGTACTATGGTAGCCAAAATATGGTCAGGAGGTATAACTGGAGTAGGTACAGACTCCTCCTTGGACAGAGGCGAAAATTGGCGAGAGAGGGCATCAGCCCTAACATTCTTACTACCAGGCAGGTAGGAGACCACATAATTAAACCGAGACAAAAATAGCGCCCATCTGGCCTGTCGGGAGGGACAAACGTTTTGCTTCGGATAGATAAGTTAAATTCTTGTGGTCAGTAAGAATGAGCACTGGTACGCTAGTACCCTCGAGAAGATGCCTCCATTCCTTGAGTGCCAAAATTATGGCCAGTAGTTCCCTGTCGCCAATTTCATAATTGCACTTCGCTGGAGACAATTTCTTAGAGAAGAAACCGCTCGGATGCAAAGAACCGTCAGAGGTAGGGCGTTGAGACAAGAGGGCACCTACTCCAGTCTCAGACGCATCGACCTCAAGAACGAAAGGCAGGACAGGGTTAGGATGAGCCAGAACTGGAGTGGAAGAAAAGGCAGTCTTAAGACTATCAAAGGCCTTAATGGCAGTAGGTGACCAATGGAGTGGATCATTCTCTTTACGGGTCATGTCTGTGATAGGTTTGACCAAGGAAGAAAAGTTTATAATAAACTGTCTATAGTAATTGGCGAACCCCAAAAACATTGAATAGACTGAAGACCAACTGGGCGAGGCCACTGTAGAACTGCAGACAACTTGTAAGGATCCTTGGAGAACCCTGCAACGGAGATAACATAACCTAGGAAGGTTACTTGAGTCTGATGGACTCACATTTCTCGAGTTTACAAAACAGGCCATTCTCACGTAGTCTCTGAAGAATGCATGTAACATTAGAACGATGAGCCTCAAGTGTGGGTGAGTGTATGAGGATGTCGTCTAAGTACACCACAACACAATGTTGCAACATATCTCGTAGGACATCCTTAATAAATTCCTGGAAAACAGCAGAAGCATTACACATGCCAAAGGGCATTACAAGATAATGCCCGCTCCTGGTGTTAAATGCTGTTTTCCATTCATGGCCCTCTTTGATCCTAACGAGATTGTACGGTCCTCTCTAATCAAGTTTAGAAAAGACTGTAGCTCCCTTGAGGCGGTCAAAGAGTTCCTTAATGAGCGGAAAAGGGTAAGCATTCTTAATGGTAAGACGATTAAAGGGACAGTCAAGTCCAAAAAAACGTTCATGATTCAGATAGGGCATGCAATTTTAAACAACTTTCCAATTTACTTTTTATACAGCTTTGTTCTCTTGGTATTCTTAGTTGAAAGCTAAACCTAGGAGGTTCATATGCTAATTTCTTAGACCTTGAAGGCCGCCTCTAATCTAAATGCATTTTGATAGTTTTTCACCACTAGAGGACATTAGTTCATGTGTTTCATATAGATAACATTGAGCTCATGCAGTCTGTCAAATATGGTCAGGAGGTATAACTGGAGTAGGTACAGACTCCTCCTTGGACAGTCTGTCAAAAGAACTGAAATAAGGGGGCAGTCTGCAGAGGTTTAGATACAAGGTAATTACAGAGGTAAAAAGTGTATTTATATAACTGTGTTGGTTGTGCAAAACTGGGGAATGGGTAATAAAGGGATTATCTTTCTTTTAAAACAACAACAATTCTGGTGTAGACTGTCCCTTTAAGACCCCTATAATCGATGCATGGTCTTAACTCACCACCCTTTTTCTTCACAAAGAAGAAGCCAGCCCCTGCAGGAGAGCAGGATTTGAGGATGATCCCCCGCGACAGAGCATCGGCAACATACTCCTCCATAGCACAATTCTCTGCAACAGACAGAGGGTAAACCCGGCCCTGAGGAGGAATAGCTCCGGGTTGCAGGTCTATGGTACAATTGTAAGACCGGTGAGGAGGCAACGTACTGGCACGCACCTTCTGAAAAATGTCTAGGAACTCTCGGTACTCCTCTGGCAATTGAGATACCGAAGAAGTGCACAAGACTTTGGTTTCCAAAGACAAGTGGAAATACATTGCGAAGATCACGACAAAATTTCGGACCTTCGCCAGTTGAGACTGGGATTGTGCTTTTGGAGCCAGGTATAACCCAGAAAAACTGGAAAATGCAGAGAATTTATAACCTGGAACTGGAGGGTTTCAAAATGGAGAGGCCCAACAGCCATGGATAATGGAGCGGTTTTGTGAGTAACGAGTGCGGGCTGAAGGGCCCTGCCATCAATGGCCTCAATAGCAAGTGGAATGGACTGAGGCAAAACAGGAATGGAGTACTTTGATACAAAAGCACTGTCAATGAAATAGCCCCCAACACCAGAGTCAACAAGAGCCTGGTTGACTATGGAGGAGTCCACCCAGGAAAGGACAACTGTGACCAAAGGTTTCTCCTTTAGCGCTTACGGGGACGAGGATAAACCACCCAAGGTCTGCCTCCAACAGGACCTTAGGTGTGAGAGTTTCCGGGCCATGTAGGACAAGACTTCAAAAAGTGGTCCTGTAACCCACAATAGAGGCAGAGCCCCTCCCTCCTCCTAAAGGCCCTCTCCGCTATGGAGAGACACGTGAATCCCAAGCATTGGCTCAGCAGTACCTAGTGACTCGGGACCAGGAGGCATGGGAGGAGAGGGAGGCATGGGTTGGAACGAACAAGTAGGAGACAACAGAACAGGAGGCTTCTGCAAGCGCTCCTTGAAAGAGGGCTTCTCTCTGAGTCTGATGTCAATTAGGATAAAAAAAGACACCAATGCCTCGAGATCCTCTGGTAAATCTCTGGCAGCAACTTCGTCTTTAATAGCATCAGAGAGCCCATGAAAGAAGGCAGCAACAAGGGCTTCATTGTTCCAACCTATCTCTGCGGCAAGTGTACGGAACTCAATGGCATACTGAGCAACAGTTTGCAGGGCTAATGCAAATTGATACAAGCGGTGATCCTGTTCATCCATCCTGGAAATGATGGCAGGTAAAGGTGGATTATTAGCACCATCAGGATTCATGGCCCTTGCGTAATGTCAGGGTGCCAGGAATCAGACTGAGATGAGAAGTGCCAAAATAATCACACCCTTATTAATAACAAAAAATAATAAAAAGTCCACAAGTCAAATAACAAGCCAGGAGTCAAAACCAAAGCTGGTAGTCAGACGAGCTGAGTCAGGAGCCAAAGCGAATAGTCAGACGAGCCGAGTCAGGAGCCAAAGCAAGTAGTCAGATGAGCCAGAATCAGGAACAAGGAGAACAGCAGAGTCAGGAACAAGTCAGGGATCAGGAACCAGGAGGGACGTCAGACAGCCAGGTAATACACAGGAACTTTAACTCACAAACAGGTCTGAGACAACGCAAGGGCAAAGCATACTGAACAGAGGCCCTTTAAATAATAAGTGATGACATCACAATTCTGAGACTGCAACCTGTCTCACACGGATGATGTACACCAGTCTGGCCATAAGAGGACATGCAGGAAATAAGCAGCATCACACACTATGCACCAGGGTCAGCAAGAGAGGTGAGTAAAATGGCTGCCAGCAGCACATGGCAAACAAAGCAGGGAAAAAACCCTGACAGGCTATTACTAGTTTTTCCTAATTCATTTTTTTTAATTTATTTTAAACTTTTAGATTATTTTTTTTGTTGTTGTCTTATTTTCAATATTTCTAGTAAATTGAATGCAACTCGTGCTTCAACTGCGCAACTACCATAGCTAAGGAAAAAAATGGAAAAATAATGTAACACGTAATGATCCTAGATGGTAGGTTGCACTTTGCCCATTATGTAATATTTTGTTAATTAAACTTGAGTATTTTAATCACATTAAGTCCCTTTGGGTCTTTAAACTAGTAATCACAGAAAATTGAGAAAACATTACTAAAACGAAAATCCCAAGTATCACAGCTATATATATTGCCCAGAGAGATGGCTGAATCACAATGGCAAAACTCAATGGAGGGAGAAATTTACACGTGGAGTTTGGCACTAATCACTTGTATAGAGCAAACCTGCCTAAACCAAAAAGAATCTGTCTAATCAGGACGTGGACATGTTTTTAATTTTTCATGATGCAAGAAATCAATAGTATATTTAAAACTAAACGTTACTAAGAAAGACTCATTAACCCAAATATACTTAGCTTAGACAAGAGAAAGAAGAAGTGAGGTGATATGATAGAAAGTAACTTATTTATTTGTATGGTGCCACAAATTACATTGGGGCTTAATAAATCTAAAACGGAAAGTGAATGTGTATATAATATATATATATAGAGGAATGTTAGAACAAGGGTGTTCCAAAATAATTTTCTGAAGGGCGATAGACTTGCAGAATAACCTTAAATTAGAGGTGTATAGACAAATGCTGTGGTTGACTTCAAGGATGTCTGGGAAAAGCATAAGACTATCCTACAAATATTTTAAAGGGAAATGAAACACATTTTTTTTCTTTCATAATTCAGTTAGAACATAAAATTTTAAACGGCGTTCCAATTTGCTTTACAATTATCTAATTTGCTTTGTTCTACTGACATCCTTTGTTAAAGGAGCAGTAATGCACTACTGGAAACTATCTAAAAGCCAATAGCAAAAGCATTTATGTGCAGCCACCCATCAACAGCTTCTGAGCTTACCTAGGTACACCTTTCAACAAAGAATACAAAGAGAACTAAACAAATTAGATATTTGAAATAAATTGGAAAGATATTTAAAAATGCATGTTCTACCTGAATCATGAAAGAAAAAAATGTGTGTTTCATGGTTCTTAACTGACATCAAAATCTATCGGCTAGATTTAGAGTTTTGTCGGTAAGGACCCGCGTAGCTAACGCTGGCTTTTTTCTGGCCGCACCATAAAAATAACTCTGGTATTGAGAGTCCACATAAAGGCTGCGTTAGGCTCCAAAAAAGGAGCGTAGAGCATATTTAACGCAGCTTCAACTCTCGATACCAGAGTTGCTTACGGACGCGGCCAGCCTCAAAAACGTGCTCGTGCACGATTCCCCCATAGGAAACAATGGGGCTGTTTGAGCTGAAAAAAAACCTAACACCTGCAAAAAAGCCGCGTTCAGCTCCTAACGCAGCCCCATTGTTTGCTAAGGGGAAACACTTCCTACGTCTGCACCTAACACCCTAACATGTATCCCAAGTCTAAACACCCCTAGCCTTACACTTATTAACCCCTAATCTGCCGCCCCCGCTATCGCTGACCCCTGCATATTATTTTTAACCCCTAATCTGCCGCTCCGTAAACCGCTGCTACTTACATTATCCTTATGTACCCCTAATCTGCTGCCCCCTAACACCGCCGACCCCTATATTATATTTATTAACCCCCAATCTGCCCCCCACAACGTTGCCTCCACCTGCCTACACTTATTAACCCCTAATCTGCCGAGCGGACCGCACCGCTATCATAATAAAGTTATTAACCCCTAATCCGCCTCACTAACCCTATAATAAATAGTATTAACCCCTAATCTGCCCTCCCTAACATCGCCGACACCTAACTTAAATTATTAACCCCTAATCTGCCGACTGGAGCTCACCGCTATTCTAATAAATGTATTAACCCCTAAAGCTAAGTCTAACCCTAACACTAACACCCCCCTAACTTAAATATAATTTAAATCTAACGAAATTAATTAACTCTTATTAAATAAATTATTCCTATTTAAAGCTAAATACTTACCTGTAAAATAAATCCTAATATAGCTACAATATAAATTATATTTAGATTATAACTATTTTAGGATTAATATTTATTTTACAGGTAACTTTGTATTTATTTTAACCAGGTACAATAGCTATTAAATAGTTAAGAACTATTTAATAGCTAAAATAGTTAAAATAATTACAAAATTACTTGTAAAATAAATCCTAACCTAAGTTACAATTATACCTAACACTATACTATCATTAAATTAATTAAATAAAATACCTACAATTAAACCTAACACTACACTATCAATACATTAATTAAATACAATACCTACAAATAACTACAATGAAATAAACTAACTAAAGTACAAAAAATAAAAAAGAACTAAGTTACAAAAAATAAAAAAATATTTACAAACATACGAAAAATATTACAACAATTTTAAACTAATTACACCTACTCTAAGCCCCCTAATAAAATAACAAAGACCCCCAAAATAAAAAATGCCCTACCCTATTCTAAATTACTAAAGTTCAAAGCTCTTTTACCTTACCAGCCCTGAACAGGGCCCTTTGCGGGGCATGCCCCAAGAAGTTCAGCTCTTGTGCCTTTTAAAAAAAACATACAATACCCCCCCCCAACATTACAACCCACCACCCACATACCCCTAATCTAACCCAAACCCCCCTTAAATAAACCTAACACTAAGCCCCTGAAGATCATCCTACCTTGTCTTCACCTCACCGGGTATCACCGATCGGTCCTGGCTCCAAAATCTTCATCCAACCCAAGCGGGGGCTGGCGATCCATCATCCGGTGGCTGAAGAGGTCCAGAAGAGGCTCCAAAGTCTTCATCCTATCCGGGAAGAAGAGTAGATCCGGACCGGCAACCATCATCTTCCAAGCGGCATCTTCTATCTTCATCCGATGAGGACTGGCTCCATCCTGAAGACCTCAACCGCGGACCCATCTTCATCCGGCGACGTCCAACTGAAGAATGGCGGTTCCTTTAAGGGACGTCATCCAAGATGGCGTCCCTCGAATTCCGATTGGCTGATAGGATTCTATCAGCCAATCGGAATTAAGGTAGGAATATTCTGATTGGCTGATGGAATCAGCCAATCAGAATCAAGATCAATCTGATTGGCTGATCCAATCAGCCAATCAGATTGAGCTCGCATTCTATTGGCTGATCGGAACAGCCAATAGAATGCAAGCTCAATCTGATTGGCTGATTGGATCAGCCAATCGGATTGAACTTGATTCTGATTGGCTGATTCCATCAGCCAATCAGAATATTCCTACCTTAATTCCGATTGGCTGATAGAATCCTATCAGCCAATCGGAATTCGAGGGACGCCATCTTGGATGACGTCCCTTAAAGGAACCGTCATTCTTCAGTTGGACGTCGCCGGATGAAGATGGGTCCGCGGTGGAGGTCTTCAGGATGGAGCCGGTCCTCATCGGATGAAGATAGAAGATGCCGCTTGGAAGATGATGGTTGCTGGTCCGGATCTACTCTTCTTCCCGGATAGGATGAAGACTTTGGAGCCTCTTCTGGACCTCTTCAGCCACTGGATGATGGATCGCCAGCCCCCGCTTGGGTTGGATGAAGATTTTGGAGCCAGGACCGATCGGTGATACCCGATGAGGTGAAGACAAGGTAGGATGATCTTCAGGGGCTTAGTGTTAGGTTTATTTAAGGGGGGTTTGGGTTAGATTAGGGGTATGTTGGTGGTGGGTTGTAATGTTGGGGGGGGTATTGTATGTTTTTTTTAAAAGGCAAAAGAGCTGAACTTCTTGGGGCATGCCCCGCAAAGGGCCCTGTTCAGGGCTGGTAAGGTAAAAGAGCTTTGAACTTTAGTAATTTAGAATAGGGTAGGGCATTTTTTATTTTGGGGGTCTTTGTTATTTTATTAGGGGGCTTAGAGTAGGTGTAATTAGTTTAAAATTGTTGTAATATTTTTCGTATGTTTGTAAATATTTTTTTATTTTTTGTAACTTAGTTCTTTTTTATTTTTTGTACTTTAGTTAGTTTATTTCATTGTAGTTATTTGTAGGTATTGTATTTAATTAATGTATTGATAGTGTAGTGTTAGGTTTAATTGTAAGTAATTGTAGGTATTTTATTTAATTAATTTAATGATAGTATAGTGTTAGGTTTAATTGTAACTTAGGTTAGGATTTATTTTACAGGTAATTTTGTAATTATTTTAACTATTTTAGCTATTAAATAGTTCTTAACTATTTAATAGCTATTGTACCTGGTTAAAATAAATACAAAGTTACCTGTAAAATAAATATTAATCCTAAAATAGCTATAATATAATTATAATTTATATTGTAGCTATATTAGGATTTATTTTACAGTTAAGTATTTAGCTTTAAATAGGAATAATTTATTTAATAAGAGTTAATTAATTTCGTTAGATTTAAATTATATTTAAGTTAGGGGGATGTTAGTGTTAGGGTTAGACTTAGCTTTAGGGGTTAATACATTTATTAGAATAGCGGTGAGCTCCGGTCGGCAGATTAGGGGTTAATAATTGAAGTTAGGTGTCGGCGATGTTAGGGAGGGCAGATTAGGGGTTAATACTATATATTATAGGGTTAGTGAGGCGGATTAGGGGTTAATAACTTTATTATAGTAGCGGCAGATTAGGGGTTAATAAGTGTAGGCAGGTGGAGGCGAAGTTGAGGGGGGCAGATTAGGGGTTAATAAATATAATATAGGGGTCGGCGGTGTTAGAGGCAGCAGATTAGGGGTACATAAGGATAACTTAAGTAGCGGCGCTTTGCGGTCGGCAGATTAGGGGTTAATTATTGTAGGTAGCTGGCTGCGACGTTGTGGGGGGCAGGTTAGGGTTTAATAAATATAATATAGGGGTCGGCGGTGTTAGGGGCAGCAGATTAGGGGTACATAAGTATAACGTAGGTGGCGGTCGGCAGATTAGGGGTTAAAAAAATTAAATTGAGTGGCGGCGATGTGGGGGGGCCTCGGTTTAGGGGTACATAGATATTTTATGGGTGTTAGTGTACTTTAGAGTACAGTAGTTAAGAGCTTTATGAACAGGCGTTAGCCCAGAAAGCTCTTAACTACTGACTTTTTCTGCGGCTGGAGTTTTGTCGTTAGAATTCTAACGCTCACTTCAGACACGACTCTAAATACCGGAGTTAGGAAGATCACATTGAAAAGATAGGATACGCAATTGATGTAAGGGGATCTGCGGTATGGAAAAGTCGCGGCTGAAAAGTGAGCGTTAGACCCTTTTTTGAGTGACTCCAAATACCGGAGGTAGCCTAAAACCAGCGTTAGGAGCCTCTAACGCTGGTTTTCACGGCTACCGCCAAACTCAAAATCTAGGCCTATGTTTCCATTAAACATTTACCTGATTGTATTTATTTTTTTATTCATAGTTGTGTGCTTATCATTTACTTATTTTGGTTTCTTTGTTTTAACCATTGCAAAAGACATCACAGAGCCAGTATGTAAGTAATTACTAAAACCTAACCTAAGGGAAACAGCATATTTTTATGTTATATCTGTGTACATCTGTTTGTTGGGGTTCTCTTCTATGCTCTGTCTCTGTCGCTAGTATGCTGTTGACCTACAAAATTTACAGATGAGATGTATTAAGCACGGGATCAGCAGCTGTGTATTGGGATTTTTTTTTTAAATAGCACAAACTATAAGGCTCAGTTCTATAAACACTGCTCAGATATAGTTTTCACATGTTCTTATACCAAATAATAAAGTGACCTAGATAAGATATTACTTTAAATTGTGTCAAGGTGATGTCAGAACCTTTCAGTTTAATTTTACACTCAAATATCAGGTATTCGTTACATTTATTTACAAAGATTTAAAATCATAGTTTTGGGAATTTTCAACCTTACTTCATATTGCAGTATTATATAAAAAGGATATTGGGTGATATTTATCAAAGGTCTGGCGGACCTGATCCGACAGTGCAGATCAGGTCCGCCAGACCTCGCTGAATGCGGAGAGCAATACTCTCCGTATTCAGCATTGCACCAGCAGTTCTTGTGAGCTGCTGGTAAAATGCCGCCCCCTGCAGATTCGCGGCCAATCCCGATCATACTCGGTCTTTAGACCGCTGCTTCATAACTGCTGTTTCTGATGAGCCTGCAGGCTCGCCAGAAAGACGGGCCCTCAAGAAAATGGAAATATGGAAAACTATTAAAAAAATGTAAATGTTTTAATATATTGATATATTAAGTATCATATATTTATAGATTATTTTACATACTACCATCATGATTATACAATAGAACATTAAAAAAAACTTGACCATGAGTTTGTAAAATCCTGAGTTTGGGACTTTTTTTTTTAATACACTTTTTTGAAACAAAGTCAAAGCAAATTGAACATTGTCTTGTATCTTTATTTGGTTAGGGTTTAAGAAATATTTAATAAAGATTGCTTGTATACTTTCTGTATATCTTAAACATAGGTGCACTGTCTATTTGTGTTCAGCCTTTTTAAATAAAAACTGCTTCTAGCTTTCTTGCTACAGTTTTACCATAGACAGGACCGTCTTTAACACAGGGCAAAAGGGGCAGCTGCCCAGGGCCCAGTTTCTGTTGAGGGGCCCAAGAGTCCTTTAAAAAAAAAAAAAAAATTTTTTATGGTTCATACCAGACTGCTGATTTGACATGGGGAACACACACATTCAGTCCTAATACTGTCACAGTCAAAAGTACTCTGCTTATATATAACTGTGCCAGACCGTGCTGGTGTCATGTGATATGCCAAGCTATTGCCATGTGCTGTTTTAGATGTGCACTGTGCAGCACTGAATGCAAAGCCCTAACTCGGCATCCAGCCATTCCCACTGCATCATAAAAGGTCCTACTGGGGTTACCACTGTTACCAGGTAACTGCTCTGGTGGTGGGGATTGTTTCTGGGTAGGGCTGACTGTAGGCGCATGCAGCAGAAAGCTGGAGCGGCAAGCACGTGAGGATTTGAGCATCTGTGCAGCTGCATACACTGCTCTCTTCAGTCTTGAGGCTGTGTGACTTATCTCACACTGTATCCATGCAGCCTTAGACAGACAGCATCCAGTTTGCTGGTCCCCTTAGCCCTGCTCTTTCTGCTGTGGCCCTAAGATAAACTAACTGAAGTTTGTTGGGGGAACAGTGCTTTGTAGAAAGGTGTCAGTGGGAAGAATAAGTGAGTGCACACACACCCCTCCCCATGCAGCATTGTCTAGTGCAAGGTGAGAGGGAACTTGTTCCTAGCAAAGAAGTGACATGTGCTGCTGTGGCTGATGTATAGTGTCATGCTGATACTTCACACATTAATGTAAGGTTTATTTTTATAGTTTTTGTTTTCTCTCTGTCTCAGATTTTACAGCTTCCCATAGTAGTTCTGCTGTTCCAGTCAGTAAACTTATACTGCACCTCCATGCTTCCTCCTCAGTCTTTACCTTGCTTTGCTCCTATTGGCTGCCCTAAATCTCTTTAACCAACTAACCTCACACCAGAATCACATTCAAAAGAATATTAAATGAATCCACAGTGGAGGAATTTATATATTTATTTACTTATTAGTACTGCTTAGGTCCAGTTTCACATATTGCAATTTATTTCATTTTTTTAAATGATTAGCTCAGCAGTGGATAATCCACTGCTGGGCTAATAATTAAAAAAAATAAAAATTGATTTAGTTGTTTTTTGGGATGTTGGGGTGGAGAGCGAAATTGCATGGGGGGGGGGGGGGGGCAAGAAAATTTTCGCCCAGGGTCCAGTCAATATTAAAGACAGCCCTGACCATAGAGTAGCTAAAGTTACTACACTCCAAAACGCCCTCTACAAGTTGCTTGTATATCATTCATACTCACACACAGCTACCACATAGTGTTCAAGACACATGAACACTTCTAAGCCTACAGTATGCCTACATGGAAAGGAGCCAAGTTTAAACCAAGAGACAGTGAGAGGTTCATTTGATAAAAATAAGTATTTTTTTTTTTTTTTTTTTTAAATTTTTTTATTGAAGTTTAACATATAGATTAACAAACAAGCCTCACCCTGAGACCAATCATACATCAGAGTAAATAATCCATTGCCTATACATTGGCATTAATAGATAGAGATAAACAAGATATACCTGTAATAATACAATTACATATCCAAAGCGTAATCTGAGGTTAGACAATAAGTTTAGGCGAGGTGGAATATAACTTCATTTTATGTTATAACAAGTGTGATTGATCTCCACAGAACTATAGAAAGAATCAATAGAGTATCAGAGTTAGAGAAAACGGGCTGTGGAGAGTAAGCTTATGCGTCAGCCACTTTTGGGCTGAGTTATACAGAGGGGGGGGGGATATTCAGCGGGTAAGCACCGCTACACATATAGGAGAAGGGGGGGGAGCCTTATATATGTATGCGAAATTTAAAATATATGCTAGGAGTTCAAAAATGACTTAATAGAAGGGTCTCAGGACTGACCATAGACAGACTGTATATGAGCCTGTCCAACTGTTACTCAATAGAAACTCTTTGAACCTCGTATTGATAGGTCTATGCCCTATTTCCTAAGTACTTAGGTAGTACTGAAATATCTCTGCATTATTACCCTTCACATGCTCTCTGCTAAACTGTGGGAGGTTAAAGTGTGAGACTCAGAGCATTAAATGTTAGGCTTAAGCCGCAGCTTCAGCTAATATAGCTATCTGCGTTTCACATAAATTAATAATATCATATTTTACATATAAGGACATATTACATTAATAGTTAAGTATATAGGCAATAAGTCAATACAAATGTAAATATTTAAGTATAAATCCTAGTATAACAATGACTAGAGTGTAAATCTGCAGATGTACAACCGACTAAAACTGACATCCTAGGACAAGCTGAAAACAAGAAGAGTTAATATTGGTTCATAGTGGTAAGATAGCTTGCTTTGCGATATTGACTATATATGAGACAACTAGGGTATCTATAATTAGAGGAGCATGTAGCAGGTCATTGAGAGTACATTAAACAAATAGCTGGTGTAAGAACAGTTCATGCATGCAGTATAGGAATTATCAACAGATACTAGGTGGTATGTGCTTGATTCTTATTCCTGAGAAGTGAAACAGCTGTCAGCTACTGTAAATACATCTCAGCTAAAATCCTTAATTTATCTGACATGCCGAGCCGAGACTTCCCAGTTATCACGGCCCGACAGTATCTATTAGACTATATATTGAGAGTATAACAATAAATAGACGCTGTATATGTTTGCGTACAAGTAAGCTCCAGTGTAATTGCCATAGTACTGACCCTATAAAATTAGAGCTAAAATGATTCCAGCTAAAACATATAGTATCTTAAGAGCAAGCACGGGTTATTAGTTTCTAAGGGGCGATGAGGCTAGAGATAAGAGTCTGAGTCCTTATTGGGCAAGTTATAGATGTATTTCAAATTGCTCCATTATTAAAGGAGTTCGGGAGACTAGTTGTTGCTACAACTAAATATAGAGAGAATTCTGAATCGTACACACACCCCAGTATAACATTGCAAATATGAAGAACAAAATAACCTGGTATGTGATATACGCCACAAAGCTGTAAAAGTCATATATCATAATGGAGTCTATATTCGAAAGGAGTGAATAAAATAGATGATCAGATAGATAGGTCATAAACGTTAGCTATATAAATTATAAGGCAGAGAGATTTATTACAGGACATGGTAAAAGGGTTAAATGAGTGCCATTAGTATCTAAAAATAAATGAGCAGGTATATAAATCCTGAATGTGAGCTGCAAAACCTATACGACAGATGCCATTCGGAGCTATCTAGATATTACCCAGTTAAAGCATAGTATGTCACTGGGCTCTAATAACAACATTCTCTGTAACCTTAATAATAACAGTACAAACTAATATAACAATCACTGCATCTCTAACACATTATAAACATGTACTAAACATTGTATAGGAGAAAGATCAGTCCTGGAAGACACTGGGATGCCCAAGTAACCACGTATTGAACACGCTGTATTAATATGAGTAATGCATAATAATAAGTGAGATTTGGTTAGAAGAGTGTCTCTAGGGATTCTTTGCGGTGTTGTGATCAGAATGAATCCTCAGTCTTAGGGCCGCTTTAAGGAAAGGGGTATTGTGACACAAACCATTTTTATACTAAAAATTTGGGCAATAAAGGCCACTGGTGCATAAATATAACATCGCCGAGTAAGCTGAGTAAGGGTACTTTCAATAGCAGCCTACGGTGATGAAGGTGTCTGGGCCGGGACTGCAATGTCCAGTGTTTACCCTATACCATGTCTGTATCCATTCTGGGCATCGGAACAGCAGTTCAGGAGACCGCCGGCTCGCAATCCAGCCCGAGGCCAATAGTGAGAATCAGGGAGCACGCATCTGCTCTGGGAGGTACTGAGAGGAAGGACCGCTCCAAACCATGGCTGGTGCATAACTCTGCGCTGTGTAGCTAACAGACCTCCGGACTTCCAGAAGCAAGCAAGCGTATCCTCCGCGGCGGCGGTTGAAAGCAGCTCCACTCCACACTGGTCTGGTAAGTTAGATTCGGCTGCTGATTCTCTCTCCTCTGGCAAGGTTAGCGGTAGACACCGCTCTTCAACAGAAGAAAGGTGCGATCCAGGGTTCAGTGACAGGCGTAGTGAGCGCTGCGTGAGTGTGTTTTTGGGGAGTCCCCCTAGTCCCTGCTTAGCGGTCTCTGCGTAGACTGATACAGTTGAGTCTGCTGGTGCCAGATCGTTGTTAGCATCATCAGGTGAAACTGCAGGCAGGTCCCATCTGGGCAACGTATTTTGCAGTGTTTCAAAGGGGTATTGAGTAGGTAGTAAATTGCCTGTTCGGCTATCCACGTGGGTGCTGCATTTGGAAAAGTGAGAAGCGCCATCTTGGTCACGTAGCCTTTCAATGTCAGATCTTAAGCTGTTAAAATGAGCATCAGCTTTGTCCTAAAGGTCCCTCAAAATGGAAGCAAAGCAAATGAAGGTTCTCTCCATCTCACAGGTTTAGTGAATAAGATAGAAAGGTTTTTTAGATCGGTTTATATAAAGGCTTTTGGGACCAGGTTTCAGGAGCTCTCCTAAAACACGTCTTTTCTCAATGGCAGTTGGCTCCGCCCCCCTCAGTATTATTTATTTTAATTTCACACACCATCTGATTTATAAAAATGTATACATTCCATGCACCACCCTCTAACTATAGGTGCAGCCATTTTGTAACCTAGGTTCACTTCAGGTATCTTAATAAGAGATACTGCATATGTGCGAACATGTCAGTCCTGGAATGCATTGATAGCTAGATTTCAACATAACGGCACCCAAGACTAGAGTGGGGCAGGGAATACCCTGAACACTAAGCTTATAACATGTATTATGCATTTAATGTCCCTTTAAAGTGAAAGTCAATTTTGACGAATAATTGCCCAGTTTTTAATAATCCTATTAAAAACAAGGGCACTTTAATTCACCAACATTGACATTTCAAGCGTTTTCTTCAAAAACGTACCTTTTAATCCTGAAAGCTGCTCCATCGATTCCCCCGGCCATCAGAAGCCTCTGCTTACGTCAGAAATGACTAATCCAGCTTCCTCCAATCACGCCGTCCCCCCCCCCCCGGGGGGATCATGGCCTGAGGGAACGGCGTGATTGGATGAAGCCGGATTCGTCATTTTGGACCCGCGAAGAGGACTTGCGATGGGGGGAGGAAGCAGCGGCTCTCAGGATTAAAAGGTAAGTTTTTGAAGAAAACGCTTGAAATGTCAATTTTGATGAATTAAAGCGCCCTTGTTTTTAATAGGATTATTAAAAACCGGCACTAATTCGTTAAAATTGACCTTCACTTTAATGATATCATAAATACAAACTTTCAATCTGTAACATTGGGATTTATAGATTTATTATAATATGCTTTGTTGTATCTTAAATAAAGCAGATAAATTTACTAATGTGCTTATATATATTTACTGTTTTTAAATGGCGGCTCAGTCTTTTACTAGGAGTTTCACAAACCTCTTTCTCCATTTCAGGTCTCAGCAGAAAACCTCATAAGAAAAGACTAACAATAGCGTAATATCTAAGCAAACCGTCTGCACTAAACGGTACATACTCTCAGGATTACTTGAAGAAATTGGAGATTTTATTCAGAAAACACCAGAATCATTAACGGGACAGTCAAGTAAAAAAAAAAAAAACCTTCATGATTTAAATAGGGAATGTAATTTTAAACAACTTTCCAATTTACTTTTATCGCCCAATTTGCTTTGTTCTCTTGGTATTCTTAGTTAAAAGCTAAGGGGCCTATCTATCAAGCTCCAAAATGGAGCTTGACGCCCTGTGTTTCTGGCGAGCAGGCGGACAGACATCGCCGGAATTCAACCCAATCGAGTATGATCGGTTGATTGACACCTCCCTGCTGGCGGCAGATTGCCCGCGAGTCTGCAGGGGGCGGCGTTCCACCAGCAGCTCTTGTGAGCTGCTGATGCAATGCTGAATACGGAGAGTGTATTTCTCTCCGCATTCAGCGAGGTCTTGCGGACCTGATCCCCACTGTTGGATCAGGTCCGCAAGACCTATGATAAATAGGCCTCTATACCTAGGAGGTTCATATGCTAATTTTATAGACCTTGAAGACTGCCTCTAATCTGAATGCATTTTGACCACTAGGCGGCATTAGTTTATGTGTTTCTTATAGATAACATTGAGTGCATGCACGTGAAGTTACCCTGAAGTGAGCACTGATTGGCTAAAATACAAGTCTGTCAAAAGAACTGAAATACGGGGGCAGTTTGCAGAAACTTAGATACAATGCAATCACAGAGATAAAAAGTGTATAGATATAACTGTGTTGGTTATGCAAAACTGGGGAATGGGTAATAAAGGGATTATCTTTCTTTTTAAACAACACAAATTCTGTTTGACTGTCCCTTTAATGACAGTGATTTCCAATTCCATTCAGCAATGTCCGCCAGACATTGATAAATCGGCCCCCAAGGATGGTCCTAGAACTGAAAAATTGGTAATGATAACAAACATTGCCACAAAGTCTTAATAAACTATCAAGTACAAAACACACAACCACTGCTGGTGCGCATGGCTGCGAGTCACGCCCTTCTCCTCCAGCCTGCCACTTTCGGTCACACTCACCACACCAGGCATGGAGTGCATGTGTCTGAAGGAATGCTCTGCGTCTGAACTGTTATCACCTAATTTTTCCTCATTTACATCAGACAAGGAGAAGCTTCCTGTGCCTGTAACCCCCAGATAGCGGCCCTGGGCTTGTGCACCAATACACTGCTCCTTAACTAATCCTCTACCTCTGAGGCGACGGACAACAATCAGCGCGATCGGATACGTTATCGGGCGATTGATTGCGAATGTGCAGGGGGCAGCATTGCACAAGCATTTCACGAGAAATGCTTGTGCAATTATAAATGCAGACAGTGTATAGTGTCGGCCTTTATTGATGTGCGGCAGACATGTTCGGCTACAGTAGATCATGTACGCTCACACTATGATAAATCAGCCCCCAAGGGTGGTCCTAGAACTGAAACATTGGTAATGATAATAAACATTGCCACAAAGTTCCATATCAAAATTGTAAGTGGGTCATAGTTGTCATATTATAGCAGTGTATAATGTTAAAGAATAGTTTAAATGAATTGGGTTAATATATTTAAGCACATTAGTATATACATACACATATATATATCAGTTATTTTTCAAACCTTTTGGAGCCTGAGTGGCCAAACTGCAACACAAAAGTAACTATACTCACGTGAAAGTGCCAAGACTGCAATTAAACCTGAATACTGAGGTTTTTTTAGAAAAACATTTCATACAATAGGTGCTATTATTATTATCCCTGTTATTCACTTTGCAGTCCACATAGAGCAGAGAGGCCTGTGCACACATAACTTTATGTAAAGCTTTACCCTCTCAGCTGCAGCTCTATACAGAAGAACGTGAAGCAACTGGCAGTGGTTAATGTGAGCCTGTGCAGCATTTATAAAGAGGACACAGCATGTTAACCCCTGGGCTATGTGACCTGTCACTGGCTACAGCCTGTGGCCAGCCCTGATCTTGCTGCTGATTGTCGTATGTGAGCTCACTCTGGCCCCATGTGCTGCCTGTCCCCTCACCGTGCAGCGGTCACAGTCTGTCCCTGTCTGCCCCTCCTTGGCTGCCTCTCTGCCTTCATGCTTTCGGTGGAGTCTTAATAAACTCACAAGTACAAAACGCATGACCACTTTACTACCACTGCCGCTGCATGTGGCTGCGAGTCACGCCCGTCTCCTCCAGCCTAGTACTATCGGCCCCACCCACCACTCCAGGCTAGGAGTGCGCGTGTCTCAAGGGATGCTCTGCACGTAACCTGTTATCACCTCATTTGTCTTTAATTACCTCAGACAAGGAGAAGCTTCCTGTGTCTGTCACCCCCTGATGGCGGCTTGGGGCTCACAGGCCAATAGAGAGGCCTCTACATGCCAGATGTGGCACGCGTGCTATAGGTTCGCCATCACTGATATATATGATGTATTAAAAAAAAAACAAAGCATACGATAAAAAAATCTATAAATCCCAATATCATGGATTGAAAGTTTGCATTTAAATGGATAGATTACAAGTGGCGCGCTAACAGTTACGCACGAGCGAAAAGGGGTTTATCGCAACTCTTTGCGCTCATCGGATGTAGCAAGCATATTGTGGGTTAATAGTAAACGCATTTGCTCAAGCGCAATTGAAAGTAGTGTGCAGCGGGGTAGCGTGACATCACAGCACTGGTTAATGGTTACATTAGGCATAAAAGTTGAACAAAAATATATTTACAAGCACAGTTACACTCATAATAACACTGTTTGATTAAAAAAAAAATTTGCTTAAAAAGGTTATAAGGGCTCAAAGATATGAGGTTTCAGGTGTTGAAAAAAACATAATTTATGTAAGAACTTACCTGATAAATTCATTTCTTTCATATTAGCAAGAGTCCATGAGCTAGTGACGTATGGGATATACATTCCTACCAGGAGGGGCAAAGTTTCCCAAACCTTAAAATGCCTATAAATACACCCCTCACCACACCCACAATTCAGTTTAACGAATAGCCAAGAAGTGGGGTGATAAAAAAGGAGCGATAGCATCAAAAAAATAAGGAATTGGAATAATTGTGCTTTATACAAAAAATCATAACCACCACAAAAAAGGGTGGGCCTCATGGACTCTTGCTAATATGAAAGAAATGAATTTATCAGGTAAGTTCTTACATAAATTATGTTTTCTTTCATGTAATTAGCAAGAGTCCATGAGCTAGTGACGTATTGGATAATAAATACCCAAGATGTGGAACTTCCACGCAAGAGTCACTAGAGAGGGAGGGATAAAATAAAGACAGCCAATTCCGCTGAAAAATTAATCCACTACCCAAATCAAAAAAGTTTAAATTTTTATAATGAAAAAAAAACTAAAAATATAAGCAGAAGAATCAAACTGAAACAGCTGCCTGAAGTACCATTCTACCAAAACTGCTTCTAAGAAGAGAAAAAATCAAAATGGTAGAACATAGTAAAAGTATGCAAAGAAGACCAAGTCATTGCTTTGCAAATCTGATCAACAGAAGCTTCATTCTTAAAAAGCCCAGGAAGTAGAAACTTACCTAGTAGAATGAGCCATAATCTTCGGAGGCGGGAATCCACCCGACTCCAAATAAGCATGATGAATCAAAAGTGAAAGCAAGATGCCAAATAAATGGCAGAAGCCTTTTGACCTGCCTAACACCAGAAAAGATAACAAATAGACTAGAAGACTATCTGAAATCTGAATAGTTTCAACATAAGATTTCAAAACTCTTACCATATCCAAAGAATGTAAGAATCTTACCAAAGAAGTCTTAGTAAAAGACAATAATTCCTCCCTAATGTTGATAGAAATCACAACTTTAGGTAAAAATTGAAATAAGGATAGCAAAAACCACCTTATCCTGATGAAAAAATCAGAAAAGGGAGACTCACAAGAAAGAACAGATAATTAAAAATTGTTCTAGCTGAAGAGATGTCTAAAAAGAACAATACTTTCCATGAAAGTAAATAATGTCTAGAGAAAACATATGCTCAAATAGAAGAGCCTGTAAAGCCTTTAGAACCAAATTAAAACTCCAAGGAGGAGAAATTGGCTTAATGACAGGTTTGATAAGAACCAAAGCCTGAACAAAATAATGAATAACAGGAAGGAACACTGCCTTACCCTGATGAAAAATCAGAAAAGGAGATCCACAAGAAAGAGCAGAAAACTCAGAAACTCTTCTAGCAGAAGAGATAACCAAAAGGAACAATACTTTCCAAGAAAGTAATTTTAATGTCCAGAGAACGCAAAGGTTCAAACGGAGGAGCCTGTAAAGCCCTCAGTACCAAATTGAGACTCCAAGGAGGAGATATTGACTTAATGACAGGCTTGATACAAACCAAAGCCTGTACAAAACAATGAATATCAGAATGAATAGCAATCTTTCTGTGAAAAAGAACAGAAAGAGCAGAAATTTGTCCTTTCAAATAACTTGCAGACAAAACCAACCTGAAAAATTGCAAAATTCTAGGAATTCTAAAAGAAGGCCAAAAGACTTTATGAGAAGAACACCAAGAAATGAAAGTCTTCCAAACTCGATAATAAATCTTTCTAGAGACAGATTTACAAACCTGTAACATAGTATTAATCACTGAGTCAGAGAAACCTCTATGACTAAGAATCAAACGTTCAATCTCCATATCTTCAAATTAAATGATTTGAGATCCTGATGGAAAAATGGGCCTTGAGATAAAAGGTCTGGTCTTAACGGAAATGTCCAAGGTTGGCAACTGGCCATCCGAATGAGATCCCCAGAATTTAGGCCATGCTGGAACCACCAGCAGTACAAACGAACGCTCCATTAGAATTTTTGAAGAACTAGAGGCGGAAGATATAGACAGAATGATAATTCCAAGGAAGTGTCAATGCATACGCTACTTCTGCCTGAGGATCCCCGGACCTGAAATAGGCCCCTGGGAAATTCCTTGTTAAGACGAGAGGCCAACAGATCTATTTCTGGAAGCCCTCACATCTGAAAAATTGAAAAACATATCTGGGTAAAGACCATTCTCCCGGATGTAAAGCTTGATTAACAGAGATAATCCGCTTCCCAAACGTCTATACCTGGGAAAAGGACCCCAGAATTTAGATAGGAGCTGGATTTAGCCCAAGCAAATATCCGAGATACTTTGTCACAGTCTAAAGACTGATAGTCACACCCTGATGATTGACATTCACCACAGATGTGATAATGTCTGAAAAAAACAATAAACGTCTCTTCTTCAAAAGAAAACAGAATTTATGTTTACCTGATAAATTACTTTCTCCAACGGTGTGTCCGGTCCACGGCATCATCCTTACTTGTGGGATATTCTCCTCCCCAACAGGAAATGGCAAAGAGCCCAGCAAAGCTGGTCACATGATCCCTCCTAGGCTCCGCCTACCCCAGTCATTCGACCGACGTACAGGAGGAAATATGCATAGGAGAAACCATATGATACCGTGGTGACTGTAGTTAGAAAAAATAATTCAACAGACCTGATTAAAAAAACCAGGGCGGGCCGTGGACCGGACACACCGTTGGAGAAAGTAATTTATCAGGTAAACATAAATTCTGTTTTCTCCAACATAGGTGTGTCCAGTCCACGGCGTCATCCTTACTTGTGGGAACCAATACCAAAGCTTTAGGACACGGATGAAGGGAGGGAGCAAATCAGGTCACCTAAATGGAAGTCACCACGGCTTGCAAAACCTTTCTCCCAAAAATAGCCTCCGAAGAAGCAAAAGTATCAAATTTGTAAAATTTGGCAAAAGTGTGCAGTGAAGACCAAGTCGCTGCCTTACATATCTGGTCAACAGAAGCCTCGTTCTTGAAGGCCCATGTGGAAGCCACAGCCCTAGTGGAATGAGCTGTGATTCTTTCAGGAGGCTGCCGTCCGGCAGTCTCATAAGCCAATCGGATAATGCTTTTAAGCCAAAAAGAAAGAGAGGTAGAAGTTGCTTTTTGACCTCTCCTTTTACCAGAATAAACAACAAACAAAGAAGATGTTTGTCTGAAATCTTTAGTGGCCTCTAAATAGAATTTTAGAGCACGGACTACGTCCAAATTGTGTAACAAACGTTCCTTCTTTGAAACTGGATTCGGACACAAAGAAGGTACAACTATCTCCTGGTTAATATTTTTGTTGGAAACCACTTTCAGAAGAAAACCAGGCTTAGTACGCAAAACCACCTTATCTGCATGGAACACCAGATAGGGCGGAGAACACTGCAGAGCAGATAACTCAGAAACTCTTCTAGCAGAAGAAATAGCAACCAAAAACAAAACTTTCCAAGATAATAACTTAATATCTACGGAATGTAAGGGTTCAAACGGAACCCCTTGAAGAACTGAAAGAACTAGATTAAGACTCCAGGGAGGAGTCAAAGGTCTGTAAACAGGCTTGATTCTAACCAGAGCCTGAACAAACGCTTGAACGTCTGGCACAGCTGCCAGCCTTTTGTGAAGTAAAACAGATAAAGCAGAGATCTGTCCCTTCAGAGAACTTGCAGATAATCCTTTCTCCAAACCTTCTTGTAGACAGGATAGAATCTTAGGAATTTTTATCTTGTTCCATGGGAATCCTTTAGATTCACACCAACAGATATATTTTTTCCATATCTTATGGTAAATTTTTCTAGTTACAGGCTTTCTAGCCTGAATCAGAGTATCTATTACAGAATCTGAAAACCCACGCTTTGATAAAATCAAGTGTTCAATCTCCAAGCAGTCAGTTGGAGGGAAACCAGATTCGGATGTTCGAATGGACCTTGAACAAGAAGGTCCTGTCTCAAAGGTAGCTTCCATGGTGGAGCCGATGACATATTCACCAGGTCTGCATACCAAGTCCTGCGTGGCCACGCAGGAGCTATCAAGATCACCGAAGCCCTCTCCTGATTGATCCTGGCTACCAGCCTGGGAATGAGAGGAAACGGTGGGAATACATAAGCTAGGTTGAAGGTCCAAGGTGCTACTAGTGCATCTACTAGAGTCGCCTTGGGATCCCTGGATCTGGACCCGTAACAAGGAACCTTGAAGTTCTGACGAGAGGCCATCAGATCCATGTCTGGAATGCCCCATAAACGAGTTATTTGGGCAAAGATTTCCGGATGGAGTTCCCACTCCCCCGGATGGAATGTCTGACGACTCAGAAAATCCGCTTCCCAATTTTCCACTCCTGGGATGTGGATTGCAGACAAGTGGCAGGAGTGATCCTCCGCCCATTGAATTATCTTGGTCACTTCCTCCATCGCCAGGGAACTCCTTGTTCCCCCCTGATGGTTGATATATGCAACTGTCGTCATGTTGTCTGATTGAAACCTTATGAATTTGGCCTTTGCTAGATGAGGCCAAGCTTTGAGAGCATTGAATATCGCTCTCAGTTCCAGAATGTTTATCGGGAGAAGAGATTCTTCCCGAGACCATAGACCCTGAGCTTTCAGGGGTTCCCAGACCGCGCCCCAGCCCACCAGACTGGCGTCGGTCGTGACAATGACCCACTCTGGTCTGCGGAAGCTCATTCCCTGTGACAGGTTGTCCAGGATCAGCCACCAACGGAGTGAATCTCTGGTCCTTTGATCTACTTGAATCGTCGGAGACAAGTCTGTATAATCCCCATTCCACTGTCTGAGCATGCACAGTTGTAATGGTCTTAGATGAATTCGTGCAAAAGGAACTATGTCCATTGCTGCAACCATCAATCCTATTACTTCCATGCACTGCGCTATGGAAGGACGAAGAACAGAATGAAGTACTTGACAAGAGCTTAGAAGTTTTGATTTTCTGACCTCTGTCAGAAAAATCCTCATTTCTAAGGAGTCTATTATTGTTCCCAAGAAGGGAACTCTTGTTGACGGGGACAGAGAACTTTTTTCTATGTT
This sequence comes from Bombina bombina, assembly GCF_027579735.1. Classification (NCBI taxonomy): domain Eukaryota; kingdom Metazoa; phylum Chordata; class Amphibia; order Anura; family Bombinatoridae; genus Bombina; species Bombina bombina. The sequence goes on along the minus strand of NC_069499.1, from coordinate 185,534,921 downwards.
CACTTTCCATCCGTGAGATCTGAGAAAGGCTAGGACGATGTCTGTATGAGCCTTTGCTTTTGACAGAGACGACGCTTGAATCAGGATGTCGTCCAAGTACGGTACTACTGCAATGCCCCTTGGTCTTAGAACCGCTAGAAGGGACCCTAGTACCTTTGTGAAAATTCTCGGAGCAGTGGCTAATCCGAATGGAAGTGCCACAAACTGGTAATGCTTGTCCAGAAAAGCGAACCTTAGGAACTGATGATGTTCCTTGTGGATAGGAATATGTAGGTACGCATCCTTTAAATCCACCATGGTCATAAATTGACCTTCCTGGATGGTAGGAAGGATCGTTCGAATGGTTTCCATTTTGAACGATGGAACCCTGAGAAATTTGTTTAGGATCTTGAGATCTAAAATTGGTCTGAATGTTCCCTCTTTTTTGGGAACTATGAACAGGTTGGAGTAAAACCCCATCCCTTGTTCTCCTATTGGAACTGGATGAATTACTCCCATCTTTAACAGGTCTTCTACACAATGTAAGAATGCCTGTCTTTTTATTTGGTTTGAAGATAATTGAGACCTGTGGAACCTTCCCCTTGGGGGTAGTTCCTTGAATTCCAGGAGATAACCCTGAGAAACTATTTCTAGTGCCCAAGGATCCTGAACATCTCTTGCCCAAGCCTGAGCAAAGAGAGAAAGTCTGCCCCCCACCAGATCCGGTCCCGGATCGGGGGCCATCCCTTCATGCTGTTTTGGTAGCAGTGGCAGGCTTCTTGTCCTGCTTACCCTTGTTCCAGCCTTGCATCGGTCTCCAGGCTGGTTTGGGTTGAGAAGTATTACCCTCTTGCTTAGAGGATGTAGAATTAGAGGCTGGTCCGTTTCTGCGAAAGGGACGAAAATTAGGCTTATTTTTAGCCTTAAAAGACCTATCCTGAGGAAGGGCGTGGCCCTTTCCCCCGGTGATGTCTGAAATAATCTCTTTCAAATCAGGACCAAACAGTGTTTTACCCTTGAAAGGGATGTTAAGCAATTTTGTCTTGGAAGACACATCCGCTGACCAAGACTTTAGCCAAAGCGCTCTGCGCGCCACGATAGCAAACCCTGAATTTTTCGCCGCTAATCTAGCTAATTGCAAAGCGGCATCTAAAATAAAAGAGTTAGCCAATTTAAGTGCTTGAACTCTGTCCATAACCTCCTCATACGAAGATTCTTTATTGAGCGACTTTTCTAGTTCTTCGAACCAGAAACACGCTGCCGTAGTGACAGGAACAATGCATGAAATTGGTTGTAGAAGGTAACCTTGCTGAACAAACATCTTTTTAAGCAAACCCTCTAGTTTTTTATCCATAGGATCTTTGAAAGCACAACTATCTTCTATGGGAATAGTAGTGCGTTTGTTTAGAGTAGAGACCGCCCCCTCGACCTTGGGGACTGTCTGCCATAAGTCCTTTCTGGGGTCGACTATAGGAAATAATTTCTTAAATATAGGGGGAGGAACAAAAGGTATGCCGGGCCTTTCCCACTCCTTATTTACTATGTCCGCCACCCGCTTGGGTATAGGAAAAACATCGGGGGGCACCGGAACCTCTAGGAACTTGTCCATCTTACATAATTTCTCTGGAATGACCAAATTGTCACAATCATCCAGAGTAGATAATACCTCCTTAAGCAGTGCGCGGAGATGTTCTAATTTAAATTTAAATGTTACAACATCAGGTTCAGCGTGTTGAGAAATTTTTCCTGAATCTGAAATTTCTCCCTCAGACAAAACCTCCCTCCTGGCCCCTTCAGATTGGTGTGAGGGTATGTCAGAACCGTTATCATCAGCGTCCTCTTGCTCTTCAGTGTTTAAAACAGAGCAATCGCGCTTTCTCTGATAAGTAGGCATTTTAGATAAAATGTTTGCAATAGAATTATCCATAACAGCCGTTAATTGTTGCATGGTAATAAGTATTGGCGCACTAGATGTACTAGGGGCCTCTTGTGTGGGCAAAACTGGTGTAGACACAGAAGGGGATGATGCAGTACCATGCTTACTCCCCTCATTTGAGGAATCATCTTGGGCAATATTATTATCTGTGGCATCATTGTCCCTACTTTGTTTGGACACTATGTCACAATTATCACATATATTTAAATGGGGAGAAACCTTGGCTTTCATACATATAGAACATCGCTTATCTGATGGTTCAGACATGTTAAACAGGCTTAAACTTGTCAACAAAGCACAAAAAAACGTTTTAAAATAAAACCGTTACTGTCACTTTAAATTTTACACAGAACACACTTTATTACTGAATATGCGAAAAAGCAAAATTTCACCACAGTGTCTTAAAGCCTTAAAAGTATTGCACACCAAATTTGAAAGCTTTAACCCTTAAAATAACGGAACCGGAGCCGTTTTTACATTTAACCCCTATACAGTCCCAGGTATCTGCTTTGCTGAGACCCAACCAAGCCCAGAGGGGAATACGATACCAAATGACGCCTTCTATAAGCTTTTTCAGTGGTTCTTAGCTCCTCACACATGCATCTGCATGCCTTGCTTTCCAAAAACAACTGCGCATTAGTGGCGCGAAAATGAGGCTCTGCCTATGACTAGAAAAGGCCCCCATCTGAAAAAGGTGTCCATACAGTGCCTGCCGTTTTTTAACAACAATCCCCAAGATTATAATAACTATTAAGAGTTATAATCTGCCAAATATGCTTAGCAAAGTAATCGTTTTAGCCCAGAAAAATGTCTACCAGTTTTTTTAAGCCCTTATAAAGCCCTTTATTCTTTTACTTAATCTAAGAAAATGGCTTACCGGTCCCCATAGGGGAAATGACAGCCTTCCAGCATTACAAAGTCTTGTTAGAAATGTGTCCAGTCATACCTCAGGCAGAAAAGTCTGCCAACTGCTTCCCCCAACTGAAGTTACTTCATCTCTGTGTGGAAACAGCAATCGATTTTAGTAACGTTTGCTAAAATCATCTTCCTCTTACAAACAGAAATCTTCATCTCTTTTCTGTTTCAGAGTAAATAGTACATACCAGCACTATTTTAAAATAACAAACACTTGATTGAAGAATAAAAACTACATTTAAACACCAAAAAACTCTTAACCATCTCCGTGGAGATGTTGCCGGTGCAACGGCAAAGAGAATGACTGGGATAGGCGGAGCCTAGGAGGGATCATGTGACCAGCTTTGCTGGGCTCTTTGCCATTTCCTGTTGGGGAGGAGAATATCCCACAAGTAAGGATGACGCCGTGGACCGGACACACCTATGTTGGAGAAACCAACTGAAGAACTCTGGGAATGCACGGAGTTCCAAAATATCAAACGGTAATCTCGCCTCCTGAGATTTCCAAACCCCTTGTGCTGACAGAGAACCTCAGACAGCCTCCCAACCTAAAAGACTCGCATCTATAGAGATCATGGTCCAGGTTGAAAGAATCGAAGAGACCTGTAGAACTAAATGATGGTGATCTTAACCACCGAATCAAAGAAAGATAAACATAGAATTCGAAGATTTAAAAAGTGAAATCCCAGAATCCCTGCACCATTATGCAGCATAAAAAACTGGAAAGGTTTTCTATGAAAATGAGCAAAGGGAAATGAATCCAATGTTGCAGCCATAAGACCTAAATTTCCATGCATATATAGCAACTGAAGGAAATAATAGAGTCTGAAGGTACAGACAGACGGAACCCAATAAGAAAAAAAATCACTTATCTGTTAGAGACAAAGACAGTGACACAATCTATCTGGAAACCTAAAAAAGGTGACCCTTGTGTGAGGAATCAAGAGCTTTTGATAAAAATATCCTCTATACCATGTCTTGAAAAAACAAAATTGAATCATATGAGATTCCGTAGTCTCAGAAAATAAAAATAATCTGAATGAAAACAGAAATGAAGATATGCATCTATTGTATCTAATGAAAACAAATAATGCTATCAGTGACCAAAAAAATCAGAATAGACCATATAAATACCAATCTAAAAGATGGTACATTTATATAATAAAAAGATTTTCTATCTGTGGAACAATGAATAGTTTGAATAAAACCCCAAAACCCAGATCCTAAAAATGGAACTGGAATAAATACCCCAGAAGATTCCAAATCTGAGCAGCGCTTGATCCTCAACAGGTGATCAACCGCACTTCAACATTACCCAAAATATATGGGACTGAAACACATTAAGGAAAGTGTTAGCCTTACTGGAATAGCTTTAATATAATAGAGAGAAAAAGACTTCTCACAGACGGTTTTACTTCAAATTTTATTTTGTATCCAAAATCTAAGAATTTTGGACCGAATAGAACCAAAAAAACTTCTAAATAAAAACATGTTACTTGGGTAAGAATTTAGAATTTTGTTCTTTAGTAAGAACAACCAAACTAAAATAAGCTTAAAGTTTTAGTCTAAGAACTTAATCTTGAAGCCCAGAGTAACAGTTAAGAATGGAATCCAATATGAATCAAATAATTGATTATCTTGGAAAAAAAGAAATAAGGATTTTTTAGAAATCACAAAATTTCTTCTAGCTAAAAACAGCTAAAGACATAGATTAAACCTCATTTGTGAAAATATTCAATAAAAATGAAGAAACAAATAAAATTATTAGCATGTTAATCCAGTTAAGAGACCAGAACACACCGGACTTGCATAAACAAAAATGCAAGACAACAAGACAAATGCAACAGCACCCAGTCTGAACCTCAAATGATCAGTAGACTTTGTCCCTTAACAATGCTAAATAATACATAATCTGATACTTGATCTGTAAAGTAAACAGAAAAAATGGAGCAAAAGCAACATCATCCAAATAAATTACAGGTCCAAGAAAAGTACCTGAAAATAAAAACTTTTCCTTAAATAGGATACAACAATTTAAAAAGAAAATAAATACTATTTTGCTATAGAAACAATAGCACAATTTAGCAGGAGTAGAGATAGCCCCATTAAATTGGAGAACCCTCAAAATTGAATTTAACTGCCGGCAAAGAATATAATTTAAAACCTTTGAAGAAAATTGTCAGCCTATTCCATTCCCTAGTATGAAGGAATGGAAAAAAACCTCTGAAGACACAGAAGATAAAATAAGCAGAAATAAAATGTTAGCTAGTTTTGAAAAAGAACTAGTTACCTCAATATCCAAAATAATCAACACCTTTTCAACAAAAAACAAATGTACTCTAATAAAAAATAAAAAAAGTAGATTTGTTAGTGTCAATATCTGATGAAGAAAAGTTCTGAAAGAGAAAAAACATCATCAGAGAAGGATAATTCAGTATGTTGTTGGTCATTTGAAACTTCATCAAAAAGAAGTTTGAAAAAGACCTAAAAATTTTTTAATAGAAGGCGCAAAGTCAGACAAAGCCTTAACCTAGAATCAGAAAAATATTCTAAGTATATCTTGTACATAAGATGTAAAAAGAAAAGCAATACATAAAGCATAAATACTAATGGATTCTGCATGTAAAAGTTTATCATGATAACTTATTACAAACCATAGCTAAAGATAAAGATTCATAACATTTAAAATAAATGAACTTAGCTTTGGTAGGACTTCTTAGTCAACAGGAATCCCTCAGTATGTTCTGATCCAGGAATAATTTATGGAAAATCTTGCAATATGTAATAGAAAAAAACAACATATAAAGCAAAATTATCAAATTCCTTAAATGACAGTTTCAGGAATGGGGAAAAATGCAAAACAAACAAGCCTCTAGCAACCAGAAGCAACAAAAAAGTGAGACTTAAATAATGTGAAAAAAAGTGGCGCCAAGCATGACGCCCACATTTTTTGGCGCCAAGTATGATGCCCACATTTTTTGGCGCCAAGTATGACGCCCACACTTTTTGGCGCAAAAAAAGTCTGTAACACACATGCGTCAAAAATGACGCAACCACGTGTAAACTTCCGGCGTCAACTATGGCGCCGGAAATGACAAAATTTTGCGCCAAAAAAGTTTGCGCCAAGAATGACGCAATAAATTGAAGCATTTTCTGCCCCCGCGAGCCTAACAGCCCGCAAGGAAAAAAGTCAATTAGAAAATTTCTTTAAGATAAGAAAAAATATTTTATTCATATGCATTTTCCCAAATAATGAAACTGACAGTCTGAAAGAAGGAATACTGATTATCCTGAATCATGGCAAATATAAGTTTAAAGACATATATTTATAACTTTACGTATAAAGTGCCCAACCATAGCTTAGAGTGTCACAAAAAATAAGACTTACTTACCCCAGGACACTCATCTACATATAGCAGATAGCCAAACCAGTACTGAAACGAGAATCAGTAGAGGTAATGGTATATAAGAGTATATCGTCGATCTGAAAAGGAAGGTAAGAGATGAATCTCTACGACCGATAACAGAGAACCTATGAAATAGATCCCGTAGAAGGAGACTATTGAATTCAAATAGGCAATACTCTCTTCACATCCCTCTGACATTCACTGCACTCTGAGAGGAAAACCGGGCTCCAGCCTGCTGTGAAGCGCATATCAACGTAGAATCTTGCACAAACTTACTTCACCACCTCCACGGGAGGCAAATTGTAAAACTGAATTGTGGGTGTGGTGAGTGGTGTATTTATAGGCATTTTAAGGTTTGGGAAACTTTGCCCCTCCTGGTAGGAATGTATATCCCATACGTCACTAGCTCATGGACTCTTGCTAATTACATGAAAGAAATAAGGACTGCTAAGGGCTTTGACATAGATATACCTACATATACATGTTTATATGTGTGTGGATATGATTTATATGCGTATATATGTATTTACAGATATATGCAAGTGCATTGGAGCACTCATATTTATGCAATATTCATACTGTATTTAATAAAGTATTTAACTGTGTATGTACTGTAAATATTTTACATTCCAATGTTCTTCCTATAAGGGAATAAGTATTTTTAAATATATATTCCTATATATATCTGTATATATCTATACCTATATATAATTTTATATATATATAAGTCTATGGGGGAATATGTTAACGCAGTCGCAATATTCTAAGTTCGGATTCTTCTGTGCATCGAGTTAGTGCTTGTGTAAAAACGTACTTTCATCTTGTAATTTGCACGCTACCTGATGCACACAAAAGCTTACTTCTAGCAGAGTTAACGTGCAAGCGGGAGTCCAAACTCTAGCCGAATATCATAAAAGAGACATTAAATGCTTAATACATTTTATAAGCTTAGTATTGAGAGTCCCCTCCCCACTAGTCATAGTCATAGGTGCCACCATGTTAAAATCTAGCTATCACTGTAGTGCTGACATGTACAATGTGCATGTGATGTACAGGATTTTACCAACCCTGCAACAATCAACAGTGTGTCATAGAAAGGGTTAACCAACCCTTTCCACTTTAACCAGGTTGCTGCAGTCTAGCCACTCCAGGCAAGCCTGTGACTTAGTTCAGTGGATGCCAGGCTTAACAAACAATCTCTCATCTATGTTAGACCCACCCACACTAAACTATCTCTGCTGCCACCACTTTAAGATTATTATATGAGAAATCCCAAAGAGAAGCCTAGAATAAAAGATTTAAAACCCAAAACACAATTTAACAAAAATCTAAACACAGTACAGCTATTACTAATCTCTTTGGTAATGTGGTTTAAATATTAGACAAGGCATAAACTTAATAAAGGAACATATATTATGAACAAAAAAAAAGAGTCACAGTAAATTTATATAAAAAATGCATTAACAAACACAAATACACACAAAATTAAACAGTTTTTAAAAATAAAAGGAGAAAATATAACAGAACCTATAACTTTACCAGAATAGCCTCTACTCCAGGGAAATGGAATGGAAAATAGACAGACATGCTGTTCTAGCTTTCCATGTGAAAAGATAATATTATTTGGGGACAAGGACGGTAGCCATCCCTTTTTCATGGCAGGTCAAAAACCAAACTGCAAGCCCTGGCTGAAGTTGCATTATACCTTTTAATTTTAGTTATGCATTTACAGTACAAATACACTTATAAGCAATCCTATTGTGACATCATGATTATTATTTTTATACCAAACATGACATGTCTGTCATATTAGCTCACCCTATAACATAAAAGTGATTAAAACATCCCTTAAGATATCCTAGAGGGTCACCTCTCATTGACCCCAGGACTCTGACTTGATAGAGGACACTGAATTCTGCCACTCTGTGCTGACAGCTTTGCCCTTAATAATTATTCTCCTGAGAAGAGCAAATAGCACCTTGTATCGGCTTCACCAGGTGTAGGTAATATAAACCATTCTTCCCAAAAAAACATGCCTTTTCAGTTAGTTCTAGTAAGATTTGTTAATAGCAGGAAAAAAATACAGGACAAAAAAAAAGAAAGAAAAATTAACCCATGACATGTTCAAATCATGAGGTCTTTATAACAGTGTATTCCTATTTTCCTTATTTAAAGCTCCATTATCTCCAGCTTACCACCCTCCATATCCTGCGGAGAACATACATGTATAAAATTGACTGTCCAACAACTGTATGGTTTTTGACAACTTTATCATTAGGGTGTTTGCCACAATAATGAATGGAGTGCTCCCCTACAACCATAACTGTACACTACTTGTGAGCTACCGGTTTCATGGCCAGTCTTCGAGACATTCCAAGAGACAAGGACTTCAGGATATCTCTGTTTAGATTGGGTGGATCCCCTATTCTCAAAACAGAGATCTATTAAAATTTTGGCTTTTTGGTGCATCACTATTATACTCGACAAGGGATTGTTATTTTACAGATTAACAGCAGTGAATAAAACCAAAACCAGGAGGTGTTGCAAGTTGCTTATACTCCTGTAGTGAAAGACCTCCCCATAGTCATGTGGTTATAGTTCTAGTTTTTCACAGTGCTCACAGTAGTACAATAAGGTAACCACTGGATGTATCATGTATATAGCAAGTAAACCACACTACATTAACTTAGAGGAGAGGACTTTAAATGGTAAATTTACCATTGGAACAAATAAAGGTGACTTTCAGTCATGAAGTATAAAATACTTCATGCTGAAAGTTTCTTTATTTGTTTGAAGTATTCACCATGCTGAATTCCTCAGGCAGAACGCTATTTTTCTGAGAGGTGATGTTTCCACCTCTTAGCCAATAGTCGTGCGGGGCTATCCAGCTTGGCCCCAGTTGAAGCACACTGTTATTTGCTAAGAGGTGGAAACGTCACCTCACAGCAAAATAGCATTCTGCCACGGGCTGCCTTAGAAGCTCAGTGCGGCGAGCGCTTCAAGCAAATAAAGGAACTTTCAGCATGAAGTATTTTATACTTCATGACTGAAAGTTCCCTTTATTTGCTCAAATGGTAAATCCTAGCATTTCACAAATGCTAGGATTTACCACCCCTTTAAAGATACTAGTCTGATGTCTCAAAATTGCAATGAAGCAAAAAGAGTCAATACTTTATTAGAAACATCTTTTTAAAAAAAGTAAACTTCTGAATACACGTGATTAAAAGCATGCGTCTGATCATGTGTATTATTTTATTATTTAGAAGCTGTTTTTTTTTTTTGTGCTAACAGCAGCGAGTTGCTCAGACAGATGGCAGGAGCAGAAGTGAAAGGCCAAAGGCAACATTAAGAGTATAAATTATAAGCTGAACAAATATTGTTTTAAGGAAGAGTCTTAAAGGGACAGTCAACACCAAAATTGTTATTGTTTAAAAAGATAGACAACGTCTTTACTACCCATTCCCCAGTTTTGCACAACCAACATTGTTATATTAATATACTTTATAACATTTAAACCTCAACATTTCAGCCTGTTTCTAAGCCACTGCAGACAGCCGCTTATCACATGCTTTTTTATTTGCTTTTCACAACAGAAGAATTCTAGTTTGTGTGGGCCATATAGATAACATTGTGCTCATGCCCGGAGTTGTGCAGGACACAACACTAATTGGCTAAATTGCAAGTCAATAGATAATAAATAAAAAGTCATGTAATGAGGGGGCTGTCAGAAGAGGCTTAGATGCAAGGTAATCACAGAAGTAAAAAGTGTATTTCTATAACAGTGTTGGTTATGCAAAACTGGGGAATGGATAATAAAGGGATTATCTATATTTTTACACAATAAAAATGTTGGCGTTGACTGTCCTTTTAAGCTCTGAAGAGCAGCTCTAATAGTTAAAGGGACCTACTTTAAATCAATATAGAGAAACAGTCAATACATTTGTAGGAGTTAAACCTTTACAGTAACTGGTTACACACTGAGCAGTAAAACAAATACATTTTTCTGCAAAAGTAATATGAAAACATATTCTGTATGGCCTCAGGAAATTAATAGTAGAAATAAGTCTATTTACTTGAATTTATTCTCTACGTAAAATAGGCTTTGAACGGTTTAATAACAGATCCTGTTGATTACTATAGGATCAATGAACCACAGGGAGAAAAGGTGTTTTCTATAAAAAGTTCTATCATGCTGAAACATATGAAAACAGAATGGCTCATTATGTGGTAGGACCCGTGAATAGAACAGCTGGCAATAACAGGTCTGCGGAACTTAATATTCTCTAATAATGCCCTTTAGAACTTTCCTGGAAGTAGAAACAATGTAACATACAGCAACATTTTAACTGATACTTATAGTAGAAAATTCAAAGGATGAAGGTTGAATGTTTTATTTTGAGACATATTTCTGTTTATTGACATCTCCTTCCATATTCACTTGTGGAAAAGTATTTTAACACCAGCTAGATTACGAGTTTGGCGTTATGAGTGAAAAAGCAGCGTTATGCTTCATAACGCTGCTTTTTCCCTACCGCTGCTATGACAAGTCTTGTCAGAATAGCTGTACCGCACACATTTTTGGCCGTCACGCAACGTTAGTAGTGCACTTTAAGAAAAGTCCTTTTTCAATGGGACTTCCATAGCGCCAGTATTACGAGTTTTGCCTGGGAGGCCAAAAAGTGAGCGGTACACCCTATACCGACAAGATTCGTACCGCCATCTAAAGTCAGTAGTTATGAGTTTTACGCTACAAAGCTGTAACATAAAACTCATAACTAAACTGTCACAAAGTACACTAACACCCATAAACTACCTATTAACCCCTAAACCGAGGCCCTCCCGCATCACAAATACTAAAATAAAATGATTAACCCCTAATCTGCCGCTCCGGACATCGCCGCCACTTAAAAAATGTATTAACCCCTATTCCACCGCTCCCCGACATCGCCACCACTATAATAAAATGATTAACCCCTAAACCACCGCCCTCCCGCATCAAAAACACTATTTAAATATAATTAACCCCTAATCTGCCGTCCGCCCACTCCGCCACTATTATAAACCTATTAACCCCTAAACTTAACCCTAATGTAACCCTAACCCTAACACCCCTAACTTAAATATAATTAAAATAAATCTAAATAAAACCTACTATTAATAACTAACTAATTCCTATTTAAAAATAAATACTTACCTGTAAAATAAACCCTAAGCTAGCTACAATATAACTAATAGTTACATTGTAGCTAGCTTAGGGTTTATTTTTATTTCACAGCTAAGTTTGTATTTATTTTAACTAGGTAGACTAGTTAGTAATAGTTATTAACTATTTACTAGCTACCTAGTTAAAATAAATACAAAGGTTACTTGTAAAAGAAAACCTAACCTGCCTTACATTAACACCTAACATTACAATAAAATTAAATAAATTAAATTAACAAAATACATTTATCTAAATTACAAAAAAACAACAACACTAAATTACACAAAATAAAAAAAGAAATGATCAAAAATAATTTGCAATGGACAATGTAAAAGAGCTAAATGCCCTTTTAAGGACAATGCCCATCCAAATTCCCTTTTCAGTGCAATGGTTAGCTTAGGTTTATTAAGATAGGATTTTATTTGGGGTGTTTGGTTGTGTGGGTGGTGGGTTTTACTGTTGGGGGGTTGTTTGTATTTTTTTTACAGGTAAAAGAGCTGATTTCTTTGGGGCAATACCCCGCAAAAGGCTCTTTTAAGGGCCATTGGCAGTTTAGTGTAGGCTAGGGTTTTTTTATTTTGGGGGCTTTTTTATTTTGATAGGGCTATTAGATTAGGAGTAATTCGTTTTTTATTTTTTATAATTTCTTTTTTTATTTTGTGTAATTTAGTGTTTATTTTTTTTATAATTTAGATAAATGTATTTTGTTAATTTAATTTATTTAATTTTATTGTAATGTTAGGTGTTAGTGTAAGGCAGGTTAGGTTTTATTTTACAGGTAACGTTGTATTTATTTTAACTAGGTAGCTAGTAAATAGTTAATAACTATTTACTAACTAGTCTATCTAGTTAAAATAAATACAAACTTAACTGTGAAATAAAAATAAACCCTAAGCTAGATACAATGTAACTATTAGTTATATTGTAGCTAGCTTAGGGTTTATTTTATAGGTAAGTATTTAGTTTTAAAGAGGAATTATTTAGTTATTAACAGTAAGTTTTATTTAGAATTATTTTAATTATATTAAAGTTAGGGGGTGTTAGGGTTACGTTAGGGTTAGACATTTCTACTGTGTGTTTAATCCATTTGCAGGAGTTAAACACAAAGTACTGCAGTGTTGATAGTCATAAAATGACACACGCTAATGGATTAGAGGCACTATAATGCCCCTTTAGCAGAGCTGCATACTAGATCTGAGTAGCAGCCAATTCAGGAGGCGTAAAGGGGCAAATTATTTACAGAATGCTATGAACGCCACTGGTACATACTCCAGCAGTGTTATCTTTTTATTCTGCATTTTTCTTTTGACAAAAGAAGGTTGTACAATTAAAATGACACTGTTCGTCAAAGAAAAGGGAGCCTATAAATTGATTTAAAAAATTGATATTAAAAAATAGTTTTCCATAACAAGCAAGTCTCACATAAGCAAATCTGGTAGATGCAGAGCAAAACTTAATTAAAGGTAATGCTGTAATAGACATGTTAAAAGGGTCTGGTCTTACCATGTACATATGTCCTAAGCAACCTTGAATAAATTTACTGACTTTATTAAAACCACATCTGACAGAAATGTATCCAAATTATTATTATTTTTTTACATTGATTATTTTTTAAATCTAAAATTCATTGCCGTCATATCATGATATCTTATTCTGATTTCCTATAACTCAAAATAACTGAAGATTATTGAATATCTGAATAGAATTTGATTGTCTGTGTGTATTTGCATTATGTGTTTTTGTGTATATGCATGCTTGTATTTTTTAATATATGTATTTTGTTTGTGTTATGTTGTTTTAACATTTGAAATAAAAGTTACATTTTAAACAAATTGCCTTATCACACCCCAGATTATGATGTAACCAATTACAAATACACATGGAGTGAGAAGTGCTATTTAGATGCATCTTTTGGTCAAATTTTCTTTTTGACAAACCCATACAAGTTAGTTCACGCATCAGCACTCTAGCCAATACGAGGTCAATTATTACAACCTGATATAGGCATCTCCATTATATTCAGTGTAGTGCTGTTGCACATTTGCTTTTTGTCAAAAATTGCTACCAGGTACGCTCGCCACTATTCCGGCCCAGCTTACCTGCTTTTCAATCCGCTGCCCTGGAGGTGGCGGATGCCATAGGAATCAATGGGAGTCTGAAAGCAGCGAAAGCTTATGTTCGCTGCTGCCCGATATCCCATTGATTTCTATGGGAGAATAAAAGTTAAGTTTACACCTAACACCCTAAAATAACCCCTGAGTCTAAACACCCCTAATCTGCCGCCCCCTACACCGCCGCCACCTACATTATACTTATTAACCCCTAATCTGCCGCCCCGACACCGCCGCCACCTACATTATGTTATTAACCCCTAATCTGCCGCCCGCCACCGCCGCCACCTACATTATACTTATTAACCCCTAATCTGCCACCCCCTATACCGCCGCCACCTACATTATACTTATTGACCCCTAATCTGCCACACCCTATACCTCTGCCACCTACATTATCCTTATTAACCCCTAATCTGCCACTCCCTATACCGACGACACCTAAATTATACTTTTTAATCCCTAATCTGCCCCCCCGACACCGCCGCCACCTACATAAAGTTATTAACCTCTATCCCACCGCTCCTGGAGCCCACCGCAACTAAATAAAGTTATTAACCCCTAAACCTAACAACCCGCTAACTTTATATTAAATATTAACTCATCCCTATCTTATAATCAATTTAAACTTACCTTTAAAATTAAAATAAACTATATTAAACTAATAATTAACCTACCCTAACTTTTATAACAAAATTACATTAAAATATATTAAACTAATAATTAATCTACACTAATTTTTATAATAAAATTACATTAAACTATATTAAATTAATAATTAATCTACATTATTATACTAAAACTACATTAAACTACAAATTAAATTAACTATATTATATATTTAGAAACCTAACCCTACTCAAATAATTTAAATCTACACTAAAAAATTACTAAGTTACAAAAAAATAACAACTTAGTTACAAAAAATAACAAACACTAAGTTACACACAAAAAATAAACACTATGTTACAAAAAAAAAAAAGAAATTATCAAAGATTTAAACTAATTACACCTAATTTAAGGGCCCTATGAAAATAAAAAAGCCCTCCCAAAAAAAAACAAAAAAACCCTAACCTACAATAAACTACAAATAGCCCTTAAAAGGGCCTTTTGCGGGCATTGCCCCAAAGAAATCAGCTCTTTTACCTGTAAATAAAAAATACAAACAACCTCCCAACAGTAAAACCCACCACCCACACAACAAACCCTCCCAAATAAAAACCTAATCTAAAAAAACCTAAGCTCCCCATTGCCCTGAAAAGGGAATTTGGATGGGCATTGCCCTTAAAAGGGCATTTAGCTCTATTGCACCCAAACCCTAATCTAAAAATAAAACCCACCCAATAAACCCTTAAAAAATCCTAACACTAACCCCTGAAGATCAACTTACAGTTTTGAAGATCCGACATCCATCCTCCAAGAAGCCGGCAGAAGTCCTCATTGAAGCCGGGAGAAGTCTTCATCCAAGCGGCCAAAGTCTTCATCCAAGCCCACAGAAGTCTTCACCCAGACGGCATCTTCTATCTTCATCCATCCGGCGAGGAGCGGATCCATCTTCAAGACATCCAGTGCAGAGCATCCTCTTCTTCTGACGACTCCAGACGAATGAAGGTTCCTTTAAGTGATGTCATCCAAGATGGCGTCCCTTAGATTCTGATTGGCTGATAGAATTATATCAGCCAATCGGAATTAAGGTTGAAAAAATCCTATTGGCTGATGCAATCAAACCGCTGCTTCATAACTGGTGTTTCCGGCGAGCCTGAAGGCTCGCCAGAAACAAGGGCCTTCAAGCTCCATACATAGATTATTAAATAGGCCCCATTGTGTGTCTGAGTGTGTTTGTATATGTGTATTGTATGTGTTATACACATATACATAGGGATGCATTGTAAAAAAGATAGTAAACATAGATCACATCTTTCTAAAACTTTAAACAAGGAATTTTGAAGTTTGTAGTGTTCATTTTAAATTTGATGGGGTCTGCCCTAGTTTCATACAAACTAAATAATTGAGTCTATTTTTAATTAAAGGTGCTTTTATGTTACCTAAGTAGAATATCAATTCACTTTCTAATAAGATAAATAGGTTTTGTCCCAAGTGTTATGCATGGCCTCATTGTAAAATTAGAATTAGTCTAAAATTTACATAATAAAAAGACATTTTGAAAGAGTATGCAAAAATTACAAGTGTTTGAAGTCTAGGATGGTCTATTTAATTTCTTTCAGCATACATTAGTTTCCTTATAAAAGCAATGAACAAAGACACTCTAGTAGCCCAGGATTAAGATGTTTTATGCAATATGACAATTCTTTTTTTTTCTTTAGCTTATTTAATTCAAAGTTAAATTAACTGCTAAGGTTTAGAAGTCATAATTTCTTCTTCAACTGCCATTAAACCTAAGGAGTTCTAAAATATTTAGCATTTTTCAAGCTTTCAAAATTTCCCAAATATGTCAATTATTTTCAGTAGGTTGTAAAGGAGTTCTGGCTGTCTTGCAAGTAGGATGGAAATAAAATTAAATATATAGGATTACGAGTGGGGCACAAATGAATGTTCCCAGTTGAGCTTTAATTGCGCTAGTAGTAAGATTTTTGCGCTTGGATTATGAGTTGAAAGTAAACTGTTTTTGCTCTCGCGCTAACCAGATGAGAGCAAAAATCTGAATTTAGAATATTGTGTGCACGTTCACGTATTCCCCCTTAGACAATGGAGATAAAAAAGTGGGGAAAAAACACCCTACTCATGTGCAAACCCGATCACATATTCTCATGTGTGCTAACTCGGCGTGAAAATATTAATATTTCACATTCCAATGTTCTTCACAATGAAGAATGTGTTCTATTCATTTATAAATAAATAGTTCTACATATTTCTGATTGTTTTAAATATATATATATATATACATGATTATATATAGGTATAGCTATATACAGATATATATATATATATATATATATATATATAAAATATGGATATCTATTTAAAAATAGATAGAACATATGTACAGAAAATTGGAATGTGAAATATTTACACTAAATACATATATAGGTATAATATGCTTTTTCATATTTTAATCTACTTAAAGGGACAGTCTACACCAGAATTGTTATTGCTTAAAAAGATAGATAATCCCTTTATTACTCATTCCCCAGTTAACCTATAGTTTGGTTTCCATTCAATGTTAGCAATTTTTTTAATAAAAGAAGTGGTGTCTTGTATATAACTGGGAAGTTGACATACTAGAGGTTGTAAAAAAGTGTCACCTATATCTCTCTTTGGCATTGTGATCTTTTTTGTTACACAAACAATGCATATATTAAGTATAGATCTACATGAAAAATGTGTTTAGATCCATTCAATTGTAATAGTCGGTATCCTAATATTTTATTAGTATGGCAATTTCAGGAAATTTAGTTCACATTATATATAGCAATTCTTAAAATCAATGGTCAGATTATTTCCAGTCATGTACTCCCAATATTATCCCTTTGTATTCTTTTTATGCTTATTCTTAGCTACCGGTAGAATAATTAAAGTAGCCCGTCTTGTGGATACAGGTATTCAATCAGGTTTCAAGTATGTAAATTTCTGGTAATTAGCTTAGTCATAAATAGGTGAGTGAGCTGATCCTCAGGTAAGCAGTGATCAAGTGCGCAAACGCACGAAACATGTCTGCGTGAGGATCAGCTCATCAACCTGATTGTTGGAGTCACTGCTGGCTCTTTGCTGGACAACACTATTTTGTCCTTCTTTTAGTCATTTTTGGAATTAAAGTTGTTTTTACTTTTTACATCTTGCCTGGAGTGCCTTTCTTTCTTCAAGAATCGTACAAGCTTGAGCGCAACTTCTCTCCTTGGATCAGTATATATATATTTATGTCTATATGAGTGTAATTGTACTCTGTAATGCATTTTTGATGTGTTTTGTACAACTTTTATGTTTCGTGGAACAGTTACCAGAGCTCTTAAGTCACTGTAATCATTCTAGCATAAAATTGCGATTGTGCTCAAGCGATCACTTTTACTTTCAACTCGTAATACGAGTGGTAAGCCCAACAAGTGACATCCCTTGCAATATACCCCTTATCGCTCATGCGCTCCACTTGTAATCTAGCCCATAATAATTTATAGCTGCTTTTGTTATTAATATATATATTTGGAATATTAGCCTCCATCATAGTCTATAAGGCAAATTATTTTGGTGGGGTTTTCGGGAGAAAAAGGCACTTTTTCGTTATGAGGTGAACACATTTGCAGGTGTTTCTCAGAGCCGATAACACACCCTATACTTAACATGAGACAGTCCTGTTCACATCCTTTGAGAGACATACGCACATATCTGTATGGTTTTGGGGTAACAACAAACTGATTTTATGATTGTGACAACTGGAAAGACACATTGACAATACTGGACAAGATTCAGTAATTGCTACCTGCCAAAAAACAAGCACAAGACTGTGATAAACCCTTATACGTTTAACACCCAAAGAATTACACATATAAGTCTCATTTAGGAACCATAATGCATCGTGCTTCTGAGAAATACTCATCTTGTCAGTCTTTAAGGTGAGTCCTACATATGTGGCCATGAAATACCTGTGTCCTGCTCAGGGTCAGATTAGTACTGCGGCTGGTGCAGGACATTAGCTATTTGCTTGGTCTTTTTGCAAAGGTTAATAAGTAGTTAGAGGTGAGTATTGTTACAAGAAATAAATACATGCATTACAGAATTGTAATATTGTGCTAGTATTTAAAGGGACAGTCTACACCAGAATTTTTATTGTTTCAAAAGATAGATAATCCCTTTATTACCCATTCCCCAGTTTTGCATAACCAACACGTTTATATTTTTATACTTTTACCTCTGTGATTACCTTGTATCTAAGCCTCTGCAGACTGCCCCATTATCTCAGTGCTTTTGACAGGCATGCAGATTAGCCTATCAGTGCAGACTCCTAAATAACTCCATGGGAGTGAGCACAATGTTATCTATATGATGAACATGAACTAGTACTGTCTAACTGTGAACATTTTTCAAAATGCTCTGAGCTAGGAGGCGGTTTTCAATGGTTTAGAAATCAGTTTGAGCCTACCTAGGTTTAGCTTTTCAAAAATACCACCAAGGGAACAAAGCAAATTTGATGATAAAAATAAATTTGAAGGTTGTTAACAATTGAATGCCCTATCTGAATCATGAAAGTTTAATTTTGACTAGACTGTCCCTTTAACGCTAAAAAAAAATGTAAACACTTATATAGTGAATTCTACATTATCTTTAATAATACATCAATATCTACGTAAGGGCTGAATTACACAGAATAGTCAGGGTCCAATATATCATTAGGAAAACACCCAGGGTTTCCCTATTTCTGGGGGGGCATCTTCCTGGCCAATAACATTTTGAAATAAATCCTCTGCCATATTCCATTATCTGTATAGGTGGTAAACAAATGCAAAATGAAACAGTGAGGAATGCATATGTGGTTTTTTTTTTAAACCTGGTAACAGTTGCTGCACGTGGTTATACCACTAGGCACTAGAGGGTTAAAACACATTTAATGTACCTGTGAGCTAAAGGTGTTATACAACCATGAGTACAACAATGGCACAGAGCAAAGCACAAATGTATTTACTCAGTAGGGTGTAGCGTGTCAAATTATAACAGTGTAATTAACAAATCCTGTCAAGAGCTCTCACGTGACCATAGAGGGAACCTGACAGATATGTGGGAAAGAGCCTGGTTAGCACATCAAGGACCTGATTGGTTGAGATGAATGTGTTTCTATGTCAGTATAATTGTTTCAGACAGGGGTAATGCATGTGGGCCATCGAAGACGCCATAAATTGGCCTTGACTTTAAATTTGTTTATCTATTGCTTATAGTTTAGTCTTGCCCAGATATAATGGTAACAAAATAAGGGGAGAGTTGGCAATGTGTGGACTGTATTGGTTAATGGGGAGTCTGGAACTCTCCACTGAATCGCTGTAAACAGTTTGACATCAAATATATATACAGTACAGTGGCATATATCTACTTATCTATCTATCTATCTATCTATCTTTCTATCTATCTATCTATCTATCTATCTATCTATCTATCTATCTATCTATCTATCTACATATAGTTTAAATGTTGATGTCCTCTTCAGTATGACACAGAGAGAGCTGAGGGAATATTTTAGTTTTAGTGAACCCTTTTTGATAGATGAAGCATTTTTAAGAATACTTAAAAGCTTTCAAAAGTCACGTACTGTATTTCCTGTATGAAGTGCTTATAGTATTCAACCTGATGGGGTCATCACGCAAAAGTAAAGTGATTCTAGAGATATGACAATGAGGACTTTATAAGCAACTAAAAATCCAAAGGCAAACAGGCAGTACTTTAATTACGTTTAGTAAAATAAAAAAATAGAAAAGTACTAGAATAATAAAAGGTGATAACACAATAAAGAACAAATATCAAAATATCAATCAAAACAAACCAATGACTCCCCTTACAGGCCAGGGCAGCCTCTTTCAGCTTCTACTTAAAGGGATATAATACCCCAAAAAATGCTTTCATGATGCAGATAGAGCATTCAATTTTAAGCAACTTTCTAATTTACTCCTTTTATCAATTTTTCTTTGTTCTCTTGGTATCTTTATTTGAAAAAGCAGGAATGAAAGCTTAGAAGCCGGCCCATTTTTGATTCAGCACATGGGTAGTGCTTGCTTATTGGTGGTTAAATTGGTGGCCCGTAAAATGGGAGAAAAAAGTGATTCTTTTTAACTTAAAAAATGTGTTAACCCCTATGCATATATTCCACTTAGTATTCTTCTGGGTGTGCGAACTGCTATACTGTGTCCTGTTTTACTTCTTCCTGAAAGAGGGGAATAAACAGAGAAGCAGATTTTTTAGGAATTCAAACTTTTCTGCTGGGGCTGATTTGCATTACTATTTGAGATTTTATTTTGAGTTTAATGTCTATTAAACATTAATAAAAGGTATTTCAGTTTAAGTTCATATTTAATATTTAAGGATAAACTCTTCTTAAAAACAAAGCTAATTTACACCAGCGTGACAAGGATGGGTTTAATTTTCTCTGTAAGCACAAGTTAATTACATTAGAGATTACACCTAGTACTATTGTATAAACACCCTGTGTAATGTGCTAATTACTCTATGGGGCCGAATTATCAATGGCCTGGCGGAATGCAGACAGCATACTCTGTCTGTATTCAGCATTGCACAAGCAGTTCTGGCCAATCGGCCGCTATCAGGGGGATGTCAATCAACCCGATTGTATAGGATCGGGTTGATTGCTGTACACCGCTCAAAGGCGGCGGATACAGTTAGGGAGCAGTGTTCTTAAGACTGCTGCTTCTTAACTGCGGTTTCTGGTGAGCCTAAAGGCTCGTGCAGAAACAGGGAAAGATGGCCCCATTCGGGCCATCATAAATCGGCCCCTATGTATCTAACTGAAGAAAAAGCATGTATGATCAAAACAGTTACACATCAGAACATTTCAAGGGACATGAAACCCAAAAATTTTCTTTCAAGATTCAGATAGAGAATATAATTTTAAACAACTTTCCAATTTACTTCTATTATCTAATTTGCTTTATTCTTTTGCTATTCTTTATCGAAGAAACAACAATGCACATGGATGAGCCAGTAACATGTGCAGCCACCAATAAGCAGCTCCTGTGTAGGGATGGGCGAATGTTTGGCAACATTTGAAAACTGAAACGAATTTTAACACATTCATTCATTCGTTTAGAATTTCGAATGTTTATACAACATTCTAACATTCGTTTAATGTAATAGTATTTCTAATGCTTTCTTTAAATGTAATATTCTATTTTAATTTTTCTAATAATTCAATTCGAATTATGCAGAATTCGAATTAGAAAAACTTGAATTTATATATTTGTAATAGTATTTCTAATGCTTTCTTTAAATGTAATATTCAAATTATACACTATTTGAAATAGAAACATTCAAATTTATATATTTGTATCTATTATGTATCAATTTACTAAATTCTCTACCATATGAACTATTGAACCTCTGAATAGTATTTGTTAAATCGATTGTTACATTTGTAATTTTGAATGTGGACATTTGATCTAATTATGAACATTCAAATTCGAAAGTGACATTCGAAAACTGAAAATAGCATTAGACTTTTAAAGAATATTTGTTCTTATCAACATTCGATTATGTAAATCAAATTTCTACAATAACATTCGTTCTAACATTCAAATTCGAATATAAACACATTCGCCCATCCCTACTACTGAGTCTACCTAGGTATGCTTTTCAACAATGGATACAAACAGAACGAAACAAATTAGAAAAAAGAAGTAAATTGGAAAGTTATTTAAAATTGCATGGTTTCTCTGAATCATGGAAAAAAATGGGTTTCCAATATACTCCGTACACAAAAACATGGTGAATAAAAATTTGAAGATAAAACATCTTCCTCACATGATAGCAAAACAAGCATTCTTTCGATAGGTTTAATCAGAACTGTATGAAAGGGAAATGATTCAGATAGAGAATACAATTTTTTTTTAAAAAGTCTCCAATTTACTTATTTTATCAAATTTGCATAGTTCTCATGTTATTCTTTGTTGAAGAGAAATCTATATGCCATTTTAAGCAACTTTTTAATTTACTTCTATTATCATTTTTTTTTCTTTGTTCTCTTGGTATCTTTATTTTAAAAAACAGGAATGAAAACTTAGGAATGGGTAGGGCTTGCTGATTGGTGGCAACATTTAGCCAGCAATCATCAAGCTCTACCCATGGTGCTGAACTAAAAAAACTCAAATAAAAAAAAAAGACCACAAGAACAAAGAAAAAATGATAATAGGAGTAAATTATAAAGTTGCTTAAAATTGCATGCTCTACAATAAAAGGTACCAACACATCACCTGACGTCATTCTAGAAAGGGCCCATAGGGCACTAAGACCAAAACCACCCTCCAAAGCGCCACCAAGGGACATAATTGTAAAGTTCCTCAACTTCTTGGATAAAGAAGAAATACTAAAATATGCCAGACAGAAAAACCAACTCACACATGCTGGTATAGCGATTCAAATTTTTACAGACTTAAGCCCCACCACATTGCAAAAGCGCAGAGATCTACAATTTGTGACGTCGGTGCTGAGATCCCAGAAAATACCATATCGCTGGGGATTCCCGGTGAGTCTCACAGCCACGAAAGGAGACAAATCAGCAACACTTCGCCACATAGATGATCTCTCCTCGTTCTGTGAAATACTACAGATACAAATACCAACACCCACAGATCATGCAAACACAAGAATACAAAGACAAGTGGGTCAAAGAGAAGAGGAAACTCTCAAGATTACACCATCTCAACAAGCAACTCCATCAACAAGACCCACCATTCCATAGAGGACTCTAGCATGAAATGTGGAAACCACTCACAACGGACAGATAAGTATAAAAAAGACATTGACTGTTTATTATCTGCAAAATGTATCTCTACAAAGGCTTACATACTCAAGAAGCAAATGTTATTTGTCTGATGGTAGAAAATTGATGTTTGAGATAACAAAAACTGAATATATAATATAGAGATAAAAAAAAAAAAAAAAAAATACGTTATACTAAGTTTGACCCTTTATGACACCTTGCTGTTATATTTAATGTTCCAGTTTTATCTGAGTGCCGCTGGAGGAGACGGCCGCAGCCCTCAAGCTTTGAACTAGACTTGAGAAAATAGGATATTATACTGTTGATTTGTTTTTATATAGTACAGATTGTTTAAATCACCTAGAGTATATATATTTTATCTACCCTTTTTCCCTTCCCTTGGGCTTTATATATTATATTTTTCTATTATTTTTCAAGTGTAGTGATCTATAATCAGTTACTGTTATTGAGTTTATTATTCGCACACTTGCACCCTTCCCCCCCTCCTATCCCTCCCATAGACTCATTACACATAAAACCAAACAGGCATTAATTTCTTACAACAACTCAGGAAACAGCTATATCAACCAGAGGCTTACGCTCACCAACTAATAGCACCAACATAATAGTAACAAAATTTATAACACACGACTCATATCAGGAAAATGAACAAGACGAATATAACACATCCTATAAACCTTATCACTATTAATGTGAAAGGATTCAACATACCACATAAACGCTCAATAATACTAAATGACCTCCACAAACAAAAAGGTGACATAATCCTGCTACAGGAGACACATTTTAAAAAAGGAGCAGAACCAAAATGGCATCACAACATTTACAATACAGCCCTCTTTTCTTCAGGCCCAACTAAAAAGAATGGGGTAGGGATACTAATTAGACAAAGCATTCCAATAGAAATTAAGCAAATAGAAAAAGATACAGAGGGGAGGTCAATTATATTAATAGGACTCCTATATGGACAGCCCATTACCATTGTTAATGCCTATTTCCCAAACAAACAACAAGCCACTTTTATGCGCAAACTCTCAGACAAAATATTGGATGTAGCTAAAGGAGTGGTGTTTCTGGGAGGAGACCTCAATACCCCTCTCGACCCAAAGATGGACACATCAGAAGGCACTACTAGTATACCAAAAAGAGACATTAAACAGATCAATGCCCAAATACAATCTTTAACATTACACGACACATGGCGCACACTGAATCCTACAACTAAAGATTACACTTTCTACTCCTTCCCGCACAAAATATACACTAGAATCGATTATATCTTGACAGATTCTGTGGGACTCACACTCATAAAAGACGTGACAATACACTCCCCAACATGGTCGGATCACGCACCGGTGGTGTGCAAAATCATATGGCCCAATGTCCCAGTAACGCCATATATATGGAGATTAGATCATCCTCTTATCCAAATAAACATAGAAAAAGCCTTGAAGGAATATTTCCAAATGAACACAACACCGGAAACAACTTGGGTCAACATATGGGAGGCACATAAATGTGTAATAAGAGGGGAGCTATTACAGAATAAAATATGATGCCCTTCTTACAGAACTGCAACGCTTAGAAACCTCCCACAAACAGAACCCAAAAGACAATGGACTCTGCGCACGGCTAAAAGAAATAAGGTCAGAACTAAACTTAGTATTACAAAAAGAACAGCAGAATAAAACATTAAAAATGCAACAAAGATACTATGATCAGGGAAATAAGGCGGGGAAGCTATTAGCCAGAATGTTGAAACGCAGACGCTTAAAAACACATATACGCAGAATAAAGACAAAGACGGGTCAGCACAAACATGATAGCATCTCAATGGGGGAAGAGTTCAATGCATATTACACATCTCTGTACAATATCTCAGCCAGCACAAATGAGAACGAAACCTTAGCCAACAAAAGCCAAATTATAAAGGATTATATTGATAAAACACAATTACCTAAACTAGACAAAACCCAATCAGAAGCACTTGATGCGCCAATTAATGTCACAGAGGTCAAAATAGCAATCAAATCGCTACCCACGGGGAAAAGCCCAGGCCCAGATGGGTTCAGCACAAAATACTATAAGAAATACATGCATATCCTAGCCCCAAAATTAGTATATCTATTTGACTCTATAGACAGCACGAAAGGCTTTCCAGCTTCGATGCTTGAAGCCCACATAACAGTACTGCCAAAACCCGGTAAAACACCAGACACACCAGAGAATTTCAGACCTATCTCATTGTTGAACACTGATGTAAAGATCTATGCCAGAATCCTGGCAAATAGGCTGAACAACTTCTTACCGCAATTGATAGCCACAGACCAGGTAGGGTTTATACCAGGCAGGGAAGCAAGGGATAACACCCTCAAAATACTACAACTAACTGCCCTAGCCCAAAACACACACCAAGAATTGGCTTTAGTCTCAACAGATGCGGAAAAGGCCTTCGACAGGGTGGACTGGGATTTTCTCAGGGCCACCCTGCGAGGCATGAATATAGGTACAAATTTCATAGGAAAGGTCTTCTCTCTATACACTAACCCAACGGCCAGAGTCAAAGCGAACTCGGTCCTCTCAGAACCCTTTAAAATAAGCAATGGCACGAGACAGGGCTGCCCCCTCTCACCCATATTATTTGCAATATCAATAGAAGCACTAGCGTGCAGAATCAGAAACAATTGTGACATCCAAGGGGTACACACCAAAGAGAGTGAATACAAATTGGCAATGTATGCAGACGATGTGTTGTTAACTCTAACAAACTTAGATAAGTCCTTACCAGCCCTCCTGAAGACTCTGGAGGAGTATGGAAGGCTATCAAATTTCCATCTAAACCTAAACAAATCGGAGTTGCTAAACATCAACATCCCAACACATGTACTGAACAAAGTAAGACAAACATGTCCCATCAAATACCAACCGACACAAATAAAATATTTAGGAATACAGATCACACGCAAACCACAGGACTTATTCACAGCAAACTACAGAGCACTATTAAAAGATTTAACAAATGACCTCTCCAGATGGAAGAATAAGACTATCTCATGGACAGGAAGGATACATGTTATAAAAATGAATGTACTTCCCCGAATACTTTACATGCTACAGACATTGCCAATCGCTCTACCGAAAGAATATCTTATTCAAATACAACATAACATAGATCAATTCATATGGAACGGAATTAAGCCAAGGGTTCCCAGGAAAACATTATATATGACTAGGGACAATGGAGGTTTAGGACTCCCAGATATAACTAAATATAGACTAGCCATACTGATACAGAGGATAATAGATTGGAGCCACAACTCTGAATCCAAACAATGGATCCAGATAGATAGAGAAATATTGCAAATAGAGAATGTAGGCTGGCTAGCCTGGCTTCAGGCAAAATACAGACCAAACATTATCCAAAAGCTTCCATTACTAGACGAAATATTCACTCAATGGGACGCAATGGTAAACACAAACTCAGGTATCACCACTAGACCAGCCCCACTTACACCATTAATAGCAAATCCAGAGATACCTATTTCATTGCCGGTCACGACAGAAGCAGGGAAAGCCCCACATTTAAAGGAATATGTCATTAAAAGTATTCTATCAGGAGATAAGGTAGTCACATGTGAAGAACTAGCGGAAATAATGGGAAACTCACCTCTAAATTGGTTTAGACAAGCCCAAATGTCACACTACCTAATAACGCACAAACAGAGATCAAACATGACGAGGCAACTAACTCAGTTTGAGACATTGTGCATGGCATCATTGTACCCCAGGCACATAGTCTCAAAGCTATACAAACTGCTTCTCACCACTGAAGGGGAACAGCTCCCTTCCTATTGCCATAAGTGGCAAAGAGAGCTACACATAGACATAGACAACACAGAGTGGTCAAAGATATTTAGAAACCATAAAAAAGCATCAGTCTCGGCTAAAACGCAAGAAACAAACTTTAAATATCTAGCCCGCTGGTATCTCACTCCGGCGAGACTCAAAAAAATGTACAAGCAAGCCTCGAACCTGTGTTGGAGAGGGTGCGGGGAGGTAGCAGACATGCACCATGTGTGGTGGGGTTGCGACAGAATAAGGCCTTTCTGG
Organism: Bombina bombina; assembly: GCF_027579735.1. Lineage (NCBI taxonomy): Eukaryota > Metazoa > Chordata > Amphibia > Anura > Bombinatoridae > Bombina > Bombina bombina. The sequence continues at coordinate 185,507,812 of NC_069499.1, read as the reverse complement.
GAAGACGTAATTAAGCATATCGGCAGTACGCTGGACACGACCATCCCTGACAGCCCAAGCCTACTACTGTACCATAACATACCAAATTTTAAAGATGAGATTAAGCAAACATTACTATTCATCATGCTCAACAGTGCGAAAGCACTTATTCCCCTAAACTGGAAATCCACAGAGATACCAGATATATCAGCATGGAAGCAACAGGTAGAACAACAACTTGTCATGGAAAGATATCGCTTTCTTAAATTAGGCAAAATAGATACACATGAATACATGACATTAAGATGGAACACACACAGGGACAGTGGTTGACACAAGCAACAGACACAATGACAGCCCCCCTCATCCGTTATTACAGAACAACAGCCAATCTTTACTCTAAAACCCTAGTTGTTGGAGAGACACAACACATAAGTATTAGCAAGAACCAAGCAGACATCTATAGCACAGCTGAGCAAGCAAACTTGTTAGCCTGGTGTATGTAGACTAACCACCCCCCCCCTCTTCTTTCCCTATCCCATCCCACTATCCTATATATATGTATATATGTTTCTTTATAAAATTGATGGGGATTACAATCCCATGTAATATTCAGTTTAGCAGACGTGGAATGGTCTGAGTGAAAAGGCTTAAAAAATTGATAAACTACAAGTAGGAGGCCCACAACGGGAAAGTACCATCCCACATAATGTGTATAAGTTTTGTATATTGAGTTCACATACACATGATGATAGTCTTATATCCCACCCGCCCAGTATCATAACATGGACATATAGACTCTGGTCCAAGAGAGGCCAATTATCACAACAATGGGCGAGGAAAATGGGACCCCTTCAAACTCTATTTGGAGATGCAGACTTACTTGGGACTTGACTATTACTACAGGGAGTGCAGAATTATTAGGCAAGTTGTATTTTTGAGGATTAATTTTATTATTGAACAACAACCATGTTCTCAATTAACCCAAAAAACTCATTAATATCAAAGCTGAATAGTTTTGGAAGTAGTTTTTAGTTTGTTTTTAGTTATAGCTATTTTAGGGGGATATCTGTGTGTGCAGGTGACTATTACTGTGCATAATTATTAGGCAACTTAACAAAAAACAAATATATACCCATTTAAATTATTTATTTTTACCAGTGAAACCAATATAACATCTCAACATTCACAAATATACATTTCTGACATTCAAAAACAAAACAAAAACAAATCAGTGACCAATATAGCCACCTTTCTTTGCAAGGACACTCAAAAGCCTGCCATCCATGGATTCTGTCAGTGTTTTGATCTGTTCACCATCAACATTGCGTGCAGCAGCAACCACAGCCTCCCAGACACTGTTCAGAGAGGTGTATTGTTTTCCCTCCTTGTAAATCTCACATTTGATGATGGACCACAGGTTCTCAATGGGGTTCAGATCAGGTGAACAAGGAGGCCATGTCATTAGATTTTCTTCTTTTATACCCTTTCTTGCCAGCCACGCTGTGGAGTACTTGGACGCGTGTGATGGAGCATTGTCCTGCATGAAAATCATGTTTTTCTTGAAGGATGCAGACTTCTTCCTGTACCACTGCTTGAAGAAGGTGTCTTCCAGAAACTGGCAGTAGGACTGGGAGTTGAGCTTGACTCCATCCTCAACCCGAAAAGGCCCCACAAGCTCATCTTTGATGATACCAGCCCAAACCAGTACTCCACCTCCACCTTGCTGGCGTCTGAGTAGGACTGGAGCTCTCTGCCCTTTACCAATCCAGCCACGGGCCTATCCATCTGGCCCATCAAGACTCACTCTCATTTCATCAGTCCATAAAACCTTAGAAAAATCAGTCTTGAGATATTTCTTGGCTCAGTCTTGACGTTTCAGCTTGTGTGTCTTGTTCAGTGGTGGTCGTCTTTCAGCCTTTCTTACCATGGCCATGTCTCTGAGTATTGCACACCTTGTGCTTTTGGGCACTCCAGTGATGTTGCAGCTCTGAAATATGGCCAAACTGGTGGCAAGTGGCATCTTGGCAGCTGCACGCTTGACTTTTCTCAGTTCATGGGCAGTTATTCTGCGCCTTGGTTTTTCCACACGCTTCTTGCGACCCTGTTGACTATTTTGAATGAAACGCTTGATTGTTCGATGATCACGCTTCAGAAGCTTTGCAATTTTAAGAGTGCTGCATCCCTCTGCAAGATATCTCACTATTTTTGACTTTTCTGAGCCTGTCAAGTCCTTCTTTTGACCCATTTTGCCAAAGGAAAGGAAGTTGCCTAATAATTATGCACACCTGATATAGGGTGTTGATGTCATTAGACCACACCCCTTCTCATTACAGAAATGCACATCACCTAATATGCTTAATTGGTAGTAGGCTTTCGAGCCTATACAGCTTGGAGTAAGACAACATGCATAAAGAGGATGATGTGGTCAAAATACTAATTTGCCTAATAATTCTGCACTCCCTGTATAGTTGGAGCTTTGCAATGTATGCAATAAATATTATTGATGTTAAAAAAGTAAGCGGCTCAAATTGTAAAACGAGCCCATTTTGTATCTTTGAAAATTTTCTCAATAAAGCTTTTTTGAAAAACAAAAAAAAATAAAAAAAATAAAAAAAATAAAAAATTGCATGCTCTATCTGAATCATGAAAGAAACAATTTGGGTTTCATATCCCTTTAAATCCATTGAAAGAACTTAAATTTGTTATCTGTTAGATAATTATTTGTAAACACCCTCACAAATCAACCTAAATGCAATATTGTCAGGGTTCTTTATATTCTGAGAAAAAAAGTGGCAACAAATACTATAATTATAAGAAAAAGATAAAGTAGTTAGCTGTTCTTTTCAAATGTTCCTGGTAGTTCTAACAATACTGAAGCTTTAAACTGTTCACTAAGAAATCATTTTGATTACTGCACAAAGAACCACAGGGAGACCAACTGTTTTCTATAAGTGTTGCTGAAACACATGAGGCAAAATGATCCATTATTTATTAGAATTCAGAGTAGAATGCCTGACAATTACTATTAAGCTATATAATTTTGTAATAATCAATCTCAAAACTTTATTGTGCACAAAGAAGTAGCATACAGGGGAATGTCATACAAAATAGCGGGTACTCGACTTAGTCACATTGGATGGCAACACTCAAGGTTTTCCTGGTCCAACAGAAGTCCTCATTGGCTGACGGCACACCGTATTGTTATTCCTGTATTACCTGAGGGACATTAAACTGTTGGGATAACACATGGCTACTACTCACCATGTTATTGTTTGTTTTTTTCTCCTGTAGCAGCAGATCTCTTCTAAGTTATTCTTTCATTTTAACTTGTGACTTGCACACTTACAGAATTGAGAGACTAGTAAATCTTTCAGGAAATTATGAAAAAGAAGAGAAAAGGAACTATATAGAAACAGTTCCTAACTAGAGCAAAGTAAGGGATAGCCAAAGAGCTAGAGACTGGTATATGCCTTGTACCATAAAACAAAGAGGGTGTCTCCAGCACTAAATCGGCTATATACAAATGTTTAGTATACTTTACAGAATTACTATTGCATTGCAAAAAGGAGAAAGATAATCCAATATATATATATATATATATATATAATATATATATATAATAAAATATGGATCCTCTGTCTATAATCTAAAGAAGTTGAAAGATTAGACACAATCAGTAATACAGTATCCTGATTAGCAGTTCATATAACACTAGGATACATCATAAGGGTACATTTAATGAGTACACATGTTTAAAGTCCAGACACAAAGTCCTGACAACAATAACGGTAGAAGATCAAAGTGATAGGGGATAAACACGTAGGTGAAGTTCCTACTTACAGGAAACAACCTCAATTTGATGAGGTAAGTAAACAGCCCAATTCGATATCCAGATACGATATCCAGAAGCGTTCTCCCGAAATAAGAACCAGAGGTGGTAGCCTTCTTTCCCCGTAGGGAGCTGCAGCTGTATATTAAGCAAGATCCACAACCTCTTATTATTCCTTGATACTTCTACCATATCTCCGCCGTATATCTCACACAAGCAGGACCAGTAGGGAAGAGGGCAGTTATATGCTTTCTGTTCTGTCTGGGAGAAAGTCAAGTTAAATCTTTCACCTGAATAATACCTGTGGTGCTGTCACTACTTTTACTGTTTAAGTTACATTGCTGGGGGTAACAGATACTCCTTGTGACTTGCACACTTACAAAATTGAGAGAAATTAGTGCTGGACTCTTTTGGCTTTGTTTGCATTCTTTCATTGTAACCCTTTACTGCCGTCTTTTGTTCAAGCTCCACATCTTCATATTTGGCACCACCAGCCTGGAGTTTAGATATTCTTAAACTCTTTGGGCTGATGATCTCTCTGCTCTCGTAAGAAGATCTAATATGTTTTGTCAGTACCAAGAGGTCCCTCAAAGACTTTTAAAAAGGTGTTTTGGTTTTTGTTTTAGAGTTGCTTATCTCTTAATGCAGAGTTCTGGATGTGAAGGAAAGATACCTATATTGCAAAATAATGCTCAAATATAGCCCCCAAACATTTGCAAGATTTCTCTCCATGCCGGTGAGTTTTTGATGATCAGGCCCTTTTGGCAGAAGCTGTGCACTTTCAACAGACTAGCGACACCAAAGATATTTTTAAATACACTTTGGGTTAACATGGATGATACAGAGTGGGAGCTTCACATGCTCAGCCTCTATATTTTTCATTTGACATTTTAATTATATGTTAAGCATTATAGCATACATGTTGCGTTTAAAAACTGTAAAAGTGTAAACCTCACGCTCTGTATTGTATGAGCTAACCCAGAGTCCATACAGCTGTAAAAAAGGGTTCAAGCATATGTAAGTTTCAGAATAGCAGTACTCAGCATGAAAATGTGGAGCCTCACCAACCAGCACCTGTAGAGGGTTAAAATAAGAGAATGTCCCTTTAAGAGATCTGCAAGCACAGGAGGAAACTTGGTCATTTGACAGCTGCTTTGCAACTTGGTGTAAGCAGGTTTGCATGAGGTTCCACCGCTTAGCACATGGAGCTATTTGTTCCAGAGTTTATTTTAGCATGCCTCTTAGAACAGCTGTGCAGTCATAATGTACTGCCTATGCACACAATTCCTGGTGTCAAGCATGTAGAGTATCTGGTGTCAAAAACATATTTGGAAAGAAGCAATTTCAAAATTTCTTAAAACTATGTTTACATTCTATCCTGTATGAAATATAATATTTGTTATTGCAGAGGATTCACCATTTAATCCCTATTAAAATAAAAGACCACATGAATAAACCCCCTACTGGCTTTAAAATTAGCTAATAGTCTTTCTTTCAAACTTTCCTTTATCAGCTGTATTTGAAAAATATGTTTAAACGACCATTAAATACAGTAGAATTGCATAATCAATACACGCACAATAAAAACAGAATTTATGTTTACCTGATAAATTACTTTCTCCAACGGTGTGTCCGGTCCACGGCGTCATCCTTACTTGTGGGATATTCTCTTCCCCAACAGGAAATGGCAAAGAGCCCAGCAAAGCTGGTCACATGATCCCTCCTAGGCTCCGCCTACCCCAGTCATTCGACCGACGTACAGGAGGAAATATGCATAGGAGAAACCATATGATACCGTGGTGACTGTAGTTAGAAAAAATAATTCAACAGACCTGATTAAAAAAACCAGGGCGGGCCGTGGACCGGACACACCGTTGGAGAAAGTAATTTATCAGGTAAACATAAATTCTGCTTTCTCCAACATAGGTGTGTCCGGTCCACGGCGTCATCCTTACTTGTGGGAACCAATACCAAAGCTTTAGGACACGGATGAAGGGAGGGAGCAAATCAGGTCACCTAAATGGAAGGCACCACGGCTTGCAAAACCTTTCTCCCAAAAATAGCCTCCGAAGAAGCAAAAGTATCAAATTTGTAAAATTTGGCAAAAGTGTGCAGTGAAGCCCAAGTCGCTGCCTTACATATCTGATCAACAGAAGCCTCGTTCTTGAAGGCCCATGTGGAAGCCACAGCCCTAGTGGAATGAGCTATGATTCTTTCAGGAGGCTGCCGTCCGGCAGTCTCATAAGCCAATCGGATAATGCTTTTAAGCCAAAAAGAAAGAGAGGTAGAAGTTGCTTTTTGACCTCTCCTTTTACCAGAATAAACAACAAACAAAGAAGATGTTTGTCTGAAATCTTTAGTGGCCTCTAAATAGAATTTTAGAGCACGGAATACGTCCAAATTGTGTAACAAACGTTCCTTCTTTGAAACTGGATTTGGACACAAAGAAGGTACAACTATCTCCTGGTTAATATTCTTGTTGGAAACAACTTTCGGAAGAAAACCAGGCTTAGTACGCAAAACCACCTTATCTGCATGGAACACCAGATAGGGCGGAGAACACTGCAGAGCAGATAACTCAGAAACTCTTCTAGCAGAAGAAATTGCAACCAAAAACAAAACTTTCCAAGATAATAACTTAATATCTACGGAATGTAAGGGTTCAAACGGAACCCCTTGAAGAACTGAAAGAACTAGATTAAGACTCCAGGGAGGAGTCAAAGGTCTGTAAACAGGCTTGATTCTAACCAGAGCCTGAACAAACGCTTGAACGTCTGGCACAGCTGCCAGCCTTTTGTGAAGTAAAACAGATAACGCAGAGATCTGTCCCTTCAGAGAACTTGCAGATAATCCTTTCTCCAAACCTTCTTGTAGAAAGGATAGAATCTTAGGAATTTTTATCTTGTTCCATGGGAATCCTTTAGATTCACACCAACAGATATATTTTTTTTATATCTTATGGTAAATTTTTCTAGTTACAGGCTTTCTAGCCTGAATCAGAGTATCTATTACAGAATCTGAAAACCCACGCTTTGATAAAATCAAGCGTTCAATCTCCAAGCAGTCAGTTGGAGGGAAACCAGATTCGGATGTTCGAATGGACCTTGAACAAGAAGGTCCTGTCTCAAAGGTAGCTTCCATGGTGGAGCCGATGACATATTCACCAGGTCTGCATACCAAGTCCTGCGTGGCCACGCAGGAGCTATCAAGATCACCGAAGCCCTCTCCTGATTGATCCTGGCTACCAGCCTGGGAATGAGAGGAAACGGTGGGAATACATAAGCTAGGTTGAAGGTCCAAGGTGCTACTAGTGCATCTACTAGAGTCGCCTTGGGATCCCTGGATCTGGACCCGTAACAAGGAACCTTGAAGTTCTGACGAGAGGCCATCAGATCCATGTCTGGAATGCCCCATAATCGAGTTATTTGGGCAAAGATTTCCGGATGGAGTTCCCACTCCCCCGGATGGAATGTCTGACGACTCAGAAAATCCGCTTCCCAATTTTCCACTCCTGGGATGTGGATCGCAGACAAGTGGCAGGAGTGATCCTCCGCCCATTGAATTATCTTGGTCACTTCTTTCATCGCCAGGGAACTCCTTGTTCCCCCCTGATGGTTGATATATGCAACTGTCGTCATGTTGTCTGATTGAAACCTTATGAATTTGGCCTTTGCTAGATGAGGCCAAGCTTTGAGAGCATTGAATATCGCTCTCAGTTCCAGAATGTTTATCGGGAGAAGAGATTCTTCCCGAGACCATAGACCCTGAGCTTTCAGGGGTTCCCAGACCGCGCCCCAGCCCACCAGACTGGCGTCGGTCGTGACAATGACCCACTCTGGTCTGCGGAAGCTCATTCCCTGTGACAGGTTGTCCAGGATCAGCCACCAACGGAGTAAATCTCTGGTCCTTTGATCTACTTGAATCGTCGGAGACAAGTCTGTATAATCCCCATTCCACTGTCTGAGCATGCACAGTTGTAATGGTCTTAGATGAATTCGTGCAAAAGGAACTATGTCCATTGCTGCAACCATCAATCCTATTACTTCCATGCACTGCGCTATGGAAGGACGAAGAACAGAATGAAGTACTTGACAAGAGCTTAGAAGTTTTGATTTTCTGACCTCTGTCAGAAAAATCCTCATTTCTAAGGAGTCTATTATTGTTCCCAAGAAGGGAACTCTTGTTGACGGGGAAAGAGAACTTTTTTCTATGTTCACTTTCCATCCGTGAGATCTGAGAAAGGCTAGGACGATGTCCGTATGAGCCTTTGCTTTTGACAGAGACGACGCTTGAATCAGGATGTCGTCCAAGTACGGTACTACTGCAATGCCCCTTGGTCTTAGAACCGCTAGAAGGGACCCTAGTACCTTTGTGAAAATTCTCGGAGCAGTGGCTAATCCGAATGGAAGTGCCACAAACTGGTAATGCTTGTCCAGAAAAGCGAACCTTAGGAACTGATGATGTTCCTTGTGGATAGGAATATGTAGGTACGCATCCTTTAAATCCACCGTGGTCATAAAATGACCTTCCTGGATGGTAGGAAGGATCGTTCGAATGGTTTCCATTTTGAACGATGGAACCCTGAGATATTTGTTTAGGATCTTGAGATCTAAAATTGGTCTGAATGTTCCCTCTTTTTTGGGAACTATGAACAGGTTGGAGTAAAACCCCATCCCTTGTTCTCCTATTGGAACTGGATGAATTACTCCCATCTTTAACAGGTCTTCTACACAATGTAAGAATGCCTGTCTTTTTATTTGGTTTGAAGATAATTGAGACCTGTGGAACCTTCCCCTTGGGGGTAGTTCCTTGAATTCCAGGAGATAACCTTGAGAAACTATTTCTAGTGCCCAAGGATCCTGAACATCTCTTGCCCAGGCCTGAGCAAAGAGAGAAAGTCTGCCCCCCACCAGATCCGGTCCCGGATCGGGGGCCATCTCTTCATGCTGTTTTGGTAGCAGTGGCAGGCTTCTTGGCCTGCTTACCCTTGTTCCAGCCTTGCATCGGTCTCCAGGCTGGTTTGGGTTGAGAAGTATTACCCTCTTGCTTAGAGGATGTAGAAGTAGAGGCTGGTCCGTTTCTGCGAAAGGGACGAAAATTAGGCTTATTTTTAGCCTTAAAAGACCTATCCTGAGGAAGGGCGTGGCCCTTTCCCCCGGTGATGTCTGAAATAATCTCTTTCAAATCAGGACCAAACAGTGTTTTACCCTTGAAAGGGATGTTAAGCAATTTTGTCTTGGAAGACACATCCGCTGACCAAGACTTTAGCCAAAGCGCTCTGCGCGCCACGATAGCAAACCCTGAATTTTTCGCCGCTAATCTAGCTAATTGCAAAGCGGCATCTAGAATAAAAGAGTTAGCCAATTTAAGTGCTTGAACTCTGTCCATAACCTCCTCATACGAAGATTCTTTATTGAGCGACTTTTCTAGTTCTTCGAACCAGAAACACGCTGCCGTAGTGACAGGAACAATGCATGAAATTGGTTGTAGAAGGTAACCTTGCTGAACAAACATCTTTTTAAGCAAACCCTCTAATTTTTTATCCATAGGATCTTTGAAAGCACAACTATCTTCTATGGGAATAGTAGTGCGTTTGTTTAGAGTAGAGACCGCCCCCTCGACCTTAGGGACTGTCTGCCATAAGTCCTTTCTGGGGTCGACTATAGGAAATAATTTCTTAAATATAGGGGGAGGAACAAAAGGTATGCCGGGCCTTTCCCATTCCTTATTTACTATGTCCGCCACCCGCTTGGGTATAGGAAAAGCATCGGGGGGCACCGGAACCTCTAGGAACTTGTCCATCTTACATAATTTCTCTGGAATGACCAAATTGTCACAATCATCCAGAGTAGATAATACCTCCTTAAGCAGTGCGCGGAGATGTTCTAATTTAAATTTAAATGTTACAACATCAGGTTCAGCTTGTTGAGAAATTTTTCCTGAATCTGAAATTTCTCCCTCAGACAAAACCTCCCTCCTGGCCCCTTCAGATTGGTGTGAGGGTATGTCAGAAACGTTATCATCAGCGTCCTCTTGCTCTTCAGTGTTTAAAACAGAGCAATCGCGCTTTCTCTGATAAGTAGGCATTTTAGATAAAATATTTGCAATAGAATTATCCATAACAGCCGTTAATTGTTGCATGGTAATAAGTATTGGCGCACTAGATGTACTAGGGGCCTCTTGTGTGGGCAAAACTGGTGTAGACACAGAAGGGGATGATGCAGTACCATGCTTACTCCCCTCATTTGAAGAATCATCTTGGGCAATATTATTATCTGTGGCATCATTGTCCCTACTTTGTTTGGACACTATGTCACAATTATCACATATATTTAAATGGGGAGACACATTGGCTTTCATACATATAGAACATCGCTTATCTGATGGTTCAGACATGTTAAACAGGCTTAAACTTGTCAACAAAGCACAAAAAACGTTTTAAAATAAAACCGTTACTGTCACTTTAAATTTTAAACAGAACACACTTTATTACTGAATATGCGAAAAAGCATGAAGGAATTGTTCAAAATTCACCGAAATTTCACCACAGTGTCTTAAAGCCTTAAAAGTATTGCACACCAAATTTGAAAGCTTTAACCCTTAAAATAACGGAACCGGAGCCGTTTTTACATTTAACCCCTATACAGTCCCAGGTATCTGCTTTGCTGAGACCCAACCAAGCCCAGAGGGGAATACGATACCAAATGACGCCTTCTATTAGCTTTTTCAGTGGTTCTTAGCTCCTCACACATGCATCTGCATGCCTTGCTTTCCAAAAACAACTGCGCATTAGTGGCGCGAAAATGAGGCTCTGCCTATGACTAGAGAAGGCCCCCATCTGAAAAAGGTGTCCATACAGTGCCTGCCGTTTTTTAACAACAATCCCCAAGATTATAATAACTATAAAGAGTTATAATCTGCCAAATATGCTTAGCAAAGTAATTGTTTTAGCCCAGAAAAATGTCTACCAGTTTTTTAAGCCCTTATAAAGCCCTTTATTCTTTTACTTAATCTAAGAAAATGGCTTACCGGTCCCCATAGGGAAAATGACAGCCTTCCAGCATTACAAAGTCTTGTTAGAAATGTGGCCAGTCATACCTCAGGCAGAAAAGTCTGCCAACTGCTTCCCCCAACTGAAGTTACTTCATCTCAACAGTCCTGTGTGGAAACAGCAATCGATTTTAGTAATGTTTGCTAAAATCATCTTCCTCTTACAAACAGAAATCTTCTTCTCTTTTCTGTTTCAGAGTAAATAGTACATACCAGCACTATTTTAAAATAACAAACACTTGATTGAAGAATAAAAACTACATTTAAACACCAAAAAAACTCTTAACCATCTCCGTGGAGATGTTGCCGGTGCAACGGCAAAGAGAATGACTGGGGTAGGCGGAGCCTAGGAGGGATCATGTGACCAGCTTTGCTGGGCTCTTTGCCATTTCCTGTTGGGGAAGAGAATATCCCACAAGTAAGGATGACGCCGTGGACCGGACACACCTATGTTGGAGAAAAGAGAATTCAATGGCACTTTTTTCTGACAAATTTTAAAAAGCATAAATGTATATACTGTGAATTCTTGCACATGCTCAGTAAGTGTGCATATAAAAAGATTGCGCACATATAGGGAAAGGAAGCTGTTTATACGTCTCAGGAGTGTCCTCCAGTAATGTTGGTGTATTTATCAGCAGCAATTACCACCAACGTGTTACATATGCTATTTATGAATATTAATAATTAATAGCAGTATAAAATTATTGTCAGCGATATCTACAATTAATATAGCAGAATCTTGTCAATACACTTCAGTAAGATGCTAAATCTATGTAGTGTGTATCCCAAAATAAACACTACTGAAATATCTATTAATTTGACAACAAAATTATTATTACAAATTAATATTTAATCTCAATATAAAATATTTCTAAATTCTGACCAGTTAATCTTTATTTACACATTGATTAGACTTATGTAGTAACTGAATATCACTTATGACCAGTTGTATCTATTCATTTATCAATACAATATTAAAATATGAAGCAGGCTATAGAGATATTTAGATTTACATTAATTACTATTCAATGGATATTGTGTATTATCTCGTATCTCGTAAATGGTCACAATATTTCTATGAATTAACCTTAACTCAAAATGAATTAAATATCAAATAATATCATTACATTTTACAAGAGCAATTTGTAATTAGCCAACAACACTAGTCCAATGCCAAAATATGGACTTATAACTTAACAATGCTTAACAATATACCCAAATATTTCAACACAAATCTTACCAAATCTCAATAAATCTAAAAAAAATATAATTAAGCTATTTGGCCCAAAATAGTTTTAGAATACTTCAAATAATCAACCAGAGATTGTACACAATCAGGGCCGGCTCAACCATGGGACCAAGTGGGTCCAATGGACCCAGGCAGCAATTGATAAAGGGGCAGCACTTCATTGACTGGGTCAATCATTGTCAGACCCAGACCACTTATATGTCTCCATATGGTAATTTGCAGGTTCCCAGCAGTATAACCTCCTCATGCACAAAGACACAAAACTGGTCAGAGGCAATATTAAAGGTGGAACAAGGGCATCTCGGTTCCCTAACTACCTTTATACTTGTTGCACAATTGTTCATAAACATTAATTGCATGCAGGCAGGCTTAGTAAGGTCAACGGCCAGGCTAGTAGGTTGATATGCTAATCAGTAATGTTACTACTGGGGGGGGGGGCATCATTTAATTCTCGTACCCAGGCAGCACTATAGCTTGAGCTGGCCCTGTACACAATTACATTATCAATACAACATCTATCAAATAATACTGTATTAAAAGCACACTCAAGTCAAAATTATTCAGATAGAACAGCAATTTTAAACAAATTTCCAATTTACTTCCATTAACACAATGTGTACAGTCTTTTTATATTTAAACTTTTTGAGTCACCAGCTCCAACTGAGCATATGCAAGAATTCACAGCATATACATATTTGCATTTGTGATGGGCTGTCATATGGTACGTGTATGCATTTGTGATTGGCTGATGGCTGTCACATGGTACAGGGGGAGTGGAAATAGACATAACTTTTAAAATTGTCAGAAAAAAATCTACTACTCATTTGTAGTTCAGACTAAGAGGCCCATTTATCAAGCTCCGTATGGAGCTTGTGGGCCCGTGTTTCTAAAGATCGCTGCTCCATAACCCAGTCCACCTACTCTGAGCGGGCGGAGAGGAATCACCACAATTCAACCCGATCGAGTACGATCGGGTTGATTGACACCTCCCTGCTGGCGGCCGATTGGCCGCAAGTCTGCATGGAGCGGCATTGCACCAGCAGCTCTTGTGAGCTGCTGGTGCAATGCTGAATATGGAGAGCATATTGCTCTCCGCATTCAGCGAAGTCTTGCGGACCTGATCCGCACTGTCGGATCAGGTCCGCAAGACCTTTGATACATAGGCCTCTTAGTGCTATTGCATTGTCTTGTTATCTTGCATTTGTTGATTATGCAAATCTACTGTGTTGACTGGACCTCTATTAAGTCTAATCTAGCCACAATAGTACATGCAACTTCTAACTATTTTACAGCAACTCCAAATCAATTTCATAAGCGTAAAATACAAAAAATGTCTTTTCCTCTATGGTCAAATTACTTAATTTTGAATATAATTATTCTTACCTAAGCTACCCTAGTCTATGCAATGTTAATTTATAAATACAAAATACCCTTTTAAATCACAGCTACAATTTCACTATAGCTATAGAATACCTTTGATTTAAAGTATTAAAATATAATTAACAATCGCTTATACTTGACCAGCTCCAATGAGAGTACAATCTCCCAGATAACTCTATTGTCATATGTGGGGGAATATTGCACCAATTTTGGAAGAGAATTAAGCCCAATAATCACTTATCAGAAAGAGGATTCCAACAGGTTTTTCTGACTGAGCCCTTCTCTCCCTGTGCAAGGAGTTTTTGTCCGAGACTAAACTCCTCCCCATTTCATAATCACCCAATAGAATCTGTGTATGCCCTTAACTCTCATTGGCTACTGGGAATGCCACTTTGTAATACAATTTCCTTAATTGGATACCTTTGGCTGCAATTCTTGCACAGGGCACCGGGGGAACAATAGGCAACGGAATGCAGTTTCATTAGTAAATACTAAAGAAAAATATATTTTCTCATATATTTTTAAAGTGTTCATTTAATATACTTATATTTTCTATCTCAATTTACTATTTGGTCAATTTTCTATCTCAATAAACTATTTGGTCAAGGGTATTATTTAATTTGACTGAGCATGTGTATTTCAATACCAAACATGTGGGTATTCTGATATTTCTCAAATATATATATATGTATAATACATGTAATAATGAATATACCTATCTGATGTATGTTTACATACAATTCTACTTATAATATCTTTTAAAAAATGTATTTAAAAGACATATTTCTATTTGGAGACTTAGTAGCTATAATTCAATATAGATATATGTATATTGACTTTATGTGTAAATCAGCTGTATCATGTGTATCAGCTGATAATTAGTTATACTATTCTTTGATTTGAAAGAATCATATCATTTCATATCTAGTACATCTAGTACATCTCCAATGCTGAGTGTATAAAAACATAGGATATCATTTACAGCACATTTACTAATATATACCGGTCATATTTGGAACCTCATTTGTATATTAGATGTCTGAAAAACAAAGAAGATGTTATTTATTTTAAATATACGGCTATATATTCATTTCACTTCATATTTAATACAGTATCTTGGGTATCAGACACATCTTAGATGTATATAATATGACCTATATATATATATATATATATATATATATATATATATATATATATATATATATATTTATCAGTAATTATTATATTAACTCATATGAAAACTATATAGACAATTGGTTTAACTTTAAATATTCAAACTCTTATGCTTTCAAATTACACAGGTTAAGATATTTCTTCCTTAGATACCTTTAACTCAGACGATGAGTCTAGGATTTTGTATATTTAACTCAGTATGGAATAATTAACACTTAGATGATAGATATTTAAATTTGCTGTCCATCCTGAGATCTCTCCCACACTGCAGACATCTAGGCTGTGGTCCACAGGGGCATCTTGAATTAGGTAAGCATCAGGGCAATTGTTTTAATTGAGTTATTTAGATATACATCAAAGTCCAATCTGCATAGTGAGTGGGGACATTTGTCTGCTTTGAACTCTGATGATGTGTAATCAGCAAGGGGGGTGGTGTCACCCAATTTCTGACATCAGACTTGCAATACAAATGAATTTATCTAGCAATGGTCAGAGCATGTCCAAGTTTAAAATTTAATATATAAATTAATTCTTTTATCTTATCATATATAGGTATATGTACAGGGAGTGCAGAATTATTAGGCAAGTTGTATTTTTGAGGATTAATTTTATTATTGAACAACAACCATGTTCTCAATGAACCCAAAAAACTCATTAATATCAAAGCTGAATATTTTTGGAAGTAGTTTTTAGTTTTAGCTATTTTAGGGGGATATCTGTGTGTGCAGGTGACTATTACTGTGCATAATTATTAGGCAACTTAACAAAAAACAAATATATACCCATTTCAATTATTTATTTTTACCAGTGAAACCAATATAACATCTCAACATTCACAAATATACATTTCTGACATTCAAAAACAAAACAAAAACGAATCAGTGACCAATATAGCCACCTTTCTTTGCAAGGACACTCAAAAGCCTGCCATCCATGGATTCTGTCAGTGTTTTGATCTGTTCACCATCAACATTGCGTGCAGCAGCAACCACAGCCTCCCAGACACTGTTCAGAGAGGTGTACTGTTTTCCCTCCTTGTAAATCTCACATTTGATGATGGACCACAGGTTCTCAATGGGGTTCAGATCAGGTGAACAATGAGGCCATGTCATTAGATTTTCTTATTTTATACCCTTTCTTGCCTGCCACGCTGTGGAGTACTTGGACGCGTGTGATGGAGCATTGTCCTGCATGAAAATCATGTTTTTCTTGAAGGATGCAGACTTCTTCCTGTACCACTGCTTGAAGAAGGTGTCTTCCAGAAACTGGCAGTAGGACTGGGAGTTGAGCTTGACTCCATCCTCAACCCGAAAAGGCCCCACAAGCTCATCTTTGATGATACCAGCCCAAACCAGTACTCCACCTCCACCTTGCTGGCGTCTGAGTCGGACTGGAGCTCTCTGCCCTTTACCAATCCAGCCACGGGCCCATCCATCTGGCCCATCAAGACTCACTCTCATTTCATCAGTCCATAAAACCTTAGAAAAATCAGTCTTGAGATATTTCTTGGCCCAGTCTTGACGTTTCAGCTTGTGTGTCTTGTTCAGTGGTGGTCGTCTTTCAGCCTTTCTTACCTTGGCCATGTCTCTGAGTATTGCACACCTTGTGCTTTTGGGCACTCCAGTGATGTTGCAGCTCTGAAATATGGCCAAACTGGTAGCAAGTGGCATCTTGGCAGCTGCACGCTTGACTTTTCTCAGTTCATGGGCAGTTATTTTGGCCTTGGTTTTTCCACACGCTTCTTGCGACCCTGTTGACTATTTTGAATGAAACACTTGATTGTTCGATGATCACGCTTCAGAAGCTTTGCAATTTTAAGAGTGCTGCATCCCTCTGCAAGATATCTCACTATTTTTGACTTTTCTGAGCCTGTCAAGTCCTTCTTTTGACCCATTTTGCCAAAGGAAAGGAAGTTGCCTAATAATTATGCACACCTGATATAGGGTGTTGATGTCATTAGACCACACCCCTTCTCATTACAGAGATGCACATCACCTAATATGCTTAATTGGTAGTAGGCTTTCGAGCCTATACAGCTTGGAGTAAGACAACATGCATAAAGAGGATGATGTGGTCAAAATACTCATTTGCCTAATAATTCTGCACTCCCTGTATATATATATATATATATATATATATATTATCTAATGTCACTCAGCAATAACCTGACAACACAAATTGTAAAGTTTTGATAAACTGCCCTTTAAGATCATATGACATTTTACTTTACCTCTGTATTTTATGCTTTTGGAAAGCAGTTCATAGTTAGAAAACAAGAAACTAATAGATAGCAAATTTAGACCGATGAAAATAACCAGTACTTTATACATTACTCTATTTAAAAGTATAGGGTACAATTTTACTTATACTGATTTCTGTCTTGTTCTTACCACTTCTGGTTAGCTGTAACTCGTATCTACTATATATTTCCAGATTGCTATTGATAAATTATACCCACACTTAAATTTTATGCTTTATAAAAATAAATAAATAAATTATATTCACCCTGAGCTTCATTATATAAAATAATATATGTGATGGGTTCTCACATTCCTTATATTTTCTCTTCATAGAAGTATAATTAAACCTTTTCTTCTATTTACATTTAAAAGGAAATTATAATGCAAAAAACAAACAAACACTATCAAAGTAATTAGATTCAATCTAGCTATTGATTTAACCCCTGCAACATGACCATTGATTGACAGAGTCATAAGACTCCTGATTGGCTGTCCCAATTGTTCTGCTCATACTGTATTTTTAAACATTTTGTGTTTATATTTATTAAAAGGGACATTGTACACTAGATTTTTCTTTGCATAAAGGTTTTGTAGATGATCCATTTATATATCCCATATGGGAGTGTAAAAATGTATAGTTTTGCTTATTTTTTAATAACATTGTGCTGATTTTCAGAGTCCTAACCAAGCCCCAAAGTTTTAGATGTATACTGATGTCTACAGATTCCTGAGACGACTGTTTATATAATCTGTGTTTTCATATGCAGGGAGGGGGGGGGGGGGTCTGCTCTTAATGCTTTCCAAGCCCCTTTCACCGGGTGTCCTAGCCTAATCTCATCAACAGTGCTAAACTGGGAGCTTCTACATTTTTATACTGGATTTTTAGATCAGTATCTGTGCATATTCTTCTTCATAGGAGTGTCTATTACATGCAGTTATATGAAAATTTGTGTATATTGTCCCTTTAAGTCTTTTAGAGATAAAGTATTCAAAACTGCACATAATATTCTAGGTAGACGCTGTTCAGCAATCTATAAAGTGGACATTTAAGTTGAGCATCAGTCCATAAAACATACTTTCTGATGGGGATAGATCTTCAAATACAACCAACCATGGTGCTAGTACAGAGAATTGCTTCCCTGCATTTATATTATCAAAACTAAGGGACAATAGGTTACAACTTTAATAAAAAATGACAGTCCTTGGGAACGGCTTTTGTGTGATGGCCAAAAGCAATATATACAATTTAGCACTGACATCAGTAATGTTTCACATAAAGCATGAATTTAAACTCAGGTATAAAGTAGCTATTAAGTAAAAAAAAAACTGTTATATGGCAAATATGAAAAAAAAGACAGTTGAGGCAATTGCTCTGTAATAAAAGTGGTATAGAAAGTGATGCTTTTCAACCATAGTTTAAAAAGTTAGCCCTCTTAAATATCTGCCGAAAATAAGTAAATGGCTGCATTGCTATCATTTCTTTATTTATAGAAGAATTGGAAATATCATGTCTCAGTGCCTTTTAAATTTGAAAACAATTTGAAGAATATTACAATGTTGTGGATATAATAGTTTAAATCTAAATAGATGAGGATTTCAAAAGACTAACAGTCTACAAATATTTAAAAGGACATAAAAATATACAGTTTGATTCAATTATAAAATCCACATTTTTTTCGCTTGGTATCTTTTGTTAAAACTTAGCTTCTTTTTTGTAAGAGAATACCTAAGTAGGGTCAAGAGTGTGCACGTGTCTTGAGAACTTTATGGCAGCAGGGTATGTAATATTTGGCTAGATTCATGGACACTCATCAAGCTGCCTGCCAAGAGACCTTGATTTTAAGGCAACATAATGTTTGAAATTAATTTAGGTTTGTTTCACTATTTTTCCTAGCATTTCATTAGTGAGTGTTCCCACCATTAACTTATAGAGTTGTGTTAAATTGACAGCTTACTACAGAATTTTTATTGCTTAAAAGATAGATAATCCCTTTATTTATCATTCTCTAGTTTTGCATAACCAACACTGTTATATTAATATACGTTTTACCTCTGTGATTACCTTGTATGTAAATCTCTGCAGATTGCCCCCTTTATCTCAGTTCTTTTGACAGACTTGCATTTTGGCCAATCAGCGCTAAATCATAAATAACTCCACATGAGCGAGCACAATGTTATATATATGGTACACATGAACTAGCACTGTCTAGCTGTAAAAAACTGTCAAAATGCACTGAGATAAGAGGTGGCCTTCAATGGCTTAGAAATTAGCAAATGAGCCTACCTAGGTTTAGCTTTAAACAAAGAAACAGCAAGTTGTGCGCTAAACTGGGTGTGTAAAGAACGCAAATAAATGGTTTGCACAACGGAGAAAACGGTCGGGGCCGTGGACTCTCCTCATACAGATGGAAAGGAAATTATCAGGTAAGCATAATTTATGTTTTCCATCTTAATATGAGTAGAGTCCACAGCTTCATTCCTTACTTGTGGGAAACATATACCCAAGTTCTAGAGGAAAAGTATGTAAGGAGGACCAGGTAGCCGCCCTACAAATCTGCTCCATAGAGGCCTCATTCTTGAAGGCCCAATATAAAGCCACAGCTCTAGTTGAATGAGCCGTAATCCTCTGAGGAGGCTTATGTCCGCAAATAATGCTCCTCAACCAAAAAGATAGGGAAGTGGAAGAAGCCATCTGCCCCCTGCACTTCCCAGAATAGACAACAAACAATGCTGTAGTCTGTCTAAAATCCTTCGTAGCCTGAAGATAGAATTTCAAAGCCCGAACCACATCCAAATTATGAAGTAATCGTTCCTTCGAAGAAGAAGGATTAGGACACAATGAAGGAACCACAATCTCCTGATTGATGTTGCGATCAGACACAACCTTAGGGAGAAAACCCAACCCAGTGCGAAGAACAGCCTTATCAGCATGAAAAACTAGGTAAGGAGGCTCACATTGCAAGGCCGCCATCTCAGGGACTCTGCGTGCTGAAGCAATAGCCAGAAGAAAAAGAACCTTCCAAGACAGTAATTTAATGTCAACCGAATGCATGGGCTCAAATGGGGCCCTCTGCAAAACCTTAAAAACATAATTTATGTAAGAACTTACCTGATAAATTCATTTCTTTCATATTAGCAAGAGTCCATGAGCTAGTGACGTATGGGATATACATTCCTACCTGGAGGGGCAAAGTTTCCCAAACCTCAAAATGCCTATAAATACACCCCTCACCACACCCAGAAATCAGTTTAACGAATAGCCAAGAAGTGGGGTGATAAGAAAAAAGTGTGAAAGCATATAAAATAAGGAATTGGAATAATTGTGCTTTATACAAAAAAATCATAACCACCTCAAAAAAGGGTGGGCCTCATGGACTCTTGCTAATATGAAAGAAATGAATTTATCAGGTAAGTTCTTACATAAATTATGTTTTCTTTCATGTAATTAGCAAGAGTCCATGAGCTAGTGACGTATGGGATAATGAATACCCAAGATGTGGATCTTCCACACAAGAGTCACTAGAGAGGGAGGGATAAAATAAAGACAGCCAATTCCGCTGAAAAATAATCCACACCCCAAAATAAAGTTTAAATCTTATAATGAAAAAAACTGAAATTATAAGCAGAAGAATCAAACTGAAACAGCTGCCTGAAGTACTTTTCTACCAAAAACTGCTTAAGAAGAAGAAAACACATCAAAATGGTACAATTTAGTAAAAGTATGCAAAGAAGACCAAGTTGCTGCTTTGCAAATCTGATCAACCGAAGCTTCATTCCTAAATGCCCAGGAAGTAGAGACTGACCTAGTTGAATGAGCTGTAATCCTTTGAGGCGGAGTTATACCCGACTTGACATAAGCATGATGAATCAAGGATTTTAACCAAGATGCCAAAGAAATGTCAGAAGCCTTTTGACCTTTCCTAGAACCAGAAAAGATAACAAATAGACTAGAAGTCTTTCAGAAATCTTTAGTAGCTTCAACATAATATTTCAAAGGTCTAACTACATCCAAAGAATGCAACGATCTTTCCTTAGAGTTCTTAGGATTAGGACACAACGAAGGAACCACAATTTCTCTACTAATGTTGTTAGAATTCACAACCTTAGGTAAAAATTGAAATGAAGTTCGCAAAACCGCCTTATCCTGATGAAAAATCAGAAAAGGAGACTCACAAGAAAGAGCAGATAATTCAGAAACTCTTCTAGCAGAAGAGATGGCCAAAAGAAACAAAACTTTCCAAGAAAGTAATTTAATATCCAGCGAATGCATAGGTTCAAACGGAGGAGCTTGAAGAGCCCCCAGAACCAAATTCAAACTCCAAGGAGGAGAAATTGACTTAATGACAGGTTTTATACGAACCAAAGCCTGTACAAAACAATGAATATCAGGAAGATTAGCAATCTTTCTGTGAAAAAGAACAGAAAGAGCAGAGATTTGTCCTTTCAAGGAACTTGCAGACAAACCTTTATCCAAACCATCCTGAAGAAACTGTAAAATTCTTGGAATTCTAAAAGAATGCCAAGAAAAATGATGAGAAGAACACCAAGAAATGTAAGTCTTCCAGACTCGATAATATATCTTCCTAGACACAGATTTACGAGCCTGTAACATAGTATTAATGACGGAGTCATTAAGGAACAATACTTTTCCAAGAAAGTAATTTAATGCACAGAAAATGCATAGTTTCAAACGGAGGAGCCTGTAAAGCCCTCAGCACCAAATTGAGACTCCAAAGAGGAGAGATTGAATTAATGACAGGCTTGATATGGACCAAAGCCTGTACACAATGAATATCAGGATGATTAGCAATCTTTCTGTGAAAAAAGAACAGAAAGAGTAGAGATTTGTCCTAACAAAGAATTGAAGACAAAACCTTATCCAAACCAACCTGAAAAAATAATAAAATTCTATGAATTTAAAAAGAAAGCCAAGAAAAGTAGGTCTTCCAGACTCAATATAAATCATTCTAGAGACAGATTTAAGAGCCTGAAACATAGTATTAATCAATGAGTCAGAAAAACCTCTATGACTAAAAACCAAGCGTTCAAACTCCATCCCTTCAAATTTAATGATTTGAGATCCTGATGGAAAAAATGGCCTTGAGAAAGAAAAGGTCTGGTTTAAACGGAGGTGTCCAACGTTGGCAACTGGCCATCCGAATGAGATTCGTATACCAAAACCTGAGAGGCCATGCTGGAGCTACCAGCATAACAAACAAAGGCCTAGATTTAGAGTTCGGCGTTAGCCGTGAAAACCAGTGTTAGAGGCTCCTAACGCTGGTTTTAGGCTACCGCCGGTATTTGGAGTCAGTGATTAAAGGGTCTAACGCTCACTTTTCAGGCGCGACTTTTCCATACCGCAGATCCCCTTACGTCAATTGCGTATCCTATCTTTTCAATGGGATCTTCCTAACGCCGGTATTTAGAGTCGTTTCTCAAGTGAGCGTTAGAGCTCTAACGACAAAACTCCAGCCGCAGGAAAATAGCAGGAGTTAAGAGCTTTCTGGGCTAACGCCGGTTCATAAAGCTCTTAACTACTGTACCCTAAAGTACACTAACACCCATAAACTACCTATGCACCCCTAAACCGAGGTCCCCCCACATCGCCGCAACTCGATTACATTTTTTTAACCCCTAATCTGCCGACCGCAACCTACGTTATCCCTATGTACCCCTAATCTGCTGCCCCTAACACCGCCGACCCCTGTATTATATTTATTAACCCCTAATCTGCCCCCCCTCAACGTCGCCGACACCTGCCTACACTTATTAACCCCTAATCTGCCGAGCGGACCTGAGCGCTACTATAATAAAGTTATTAACCCCTAATCCGCCTCACTAACCCTATCATAAATAGTATTAACCCCTAATCTGCCCTCCCTAACATCGCCGACACCTAACTTCAATTATTAACCCCTAATCTGACGACCGGAGCTCACCGCTACTATAATAAATGGATTAACCCCTAAAGCTAAGTCTAACCCTAACACTAACACCCCCCTAAATTAAATATAATTTTAATCTAACGAAATTAATTAACTCTTATTAAATAAATTATTCCTATTTAAAGCTAAATACTTACCTGTAAAAAAAATCCTAATATAGCTACAATATAAATTATAATTACATTGTAGCTATTTTAGGATTAATATTTATATTACAGGTAACTTTGTAATTATTTTAACCAGGTACAATAGCTATTAAATAGTTAAGAACTATTTAATAGTTACCTAGTTAAAATAATAACAAAATTACCTGTAAAATAAGTCCTAACCTAAGTTATAATTAAACCTAACACTACCCTATCAATAAATTAATTAAATAAAATACCTACAATTACCTACAATAAAACCTAACACTACACTATCAATAAATAAATTAAATACAATTTCTACAAATAACTACAATTACATAAACTAACTAAAGTACAAAAAATAAAAAAGAACTAAGTTACAAAAAATAAAAAAATATTTACAAACATAAGAAAAATATTACAACAATTTTAAACTAATTACACCTACTCTAAGCCCCCTAATAAAATAACAAAGACCCCCAAAATAAAAAAATTCCCTACCCTATTCTAAATTAATAAATTTAAAAGCTCTTTTACCTTACCAGCCCTGAACAGGGCCCTTTGCGGGGCATGCCCCAAGAAATTCAGCTCTTTTGCCTGTAAAAAAAAACATACAATACCCCCCCCAACATTACAACCCACCACCCACATACCCCTAATCTAACCCAAACCCCCCTTAAATAAACCTAACACTAAGCCCCTGAAGATCTTCCTACCTTGTCTTCACCATCCAGGTATCACCGATCCGTCCTGGCATCCGGTGCTGTTCCGATCAGCCAATAGAATGCGAGCTCAATCTGATTGGCTGATTGGATCAGCCAATAGGATTGAACTTGATTCTGATTGGCTGATTCCATCAGCCAATCAGAATATTCCTACCTTAATTCCGATTGGCTGATAGAATACTATCAGCCAATCGGAATTCGAGGGACGCCATCTTGGATGACGTCCCTTAAAGGAACCGTCATTCGTCGGGAGACACCGGAAGAAGAGGATGGATCCGCGTCGGCTGCTTCAAGATGGACCCGCTCCGCACCGGATGGAAGAAGATCGAAGATGCCGCTTGGAGAAGATGTTTGCCGGTCCGGATGTCCTCTTCTTGCCGGATAGGAGGAAGACTTTGGAGCCTCTTCTGGACCTCTTCAGCACCGGATGCCAGGACGGATCGGTGATACCTGTTGAGGTGAAGACAAGGTAGGAAGATCTTCAGGGGCTTAGTGTTAGGTTTATTTAAGGGGGGTTTAGGTTAGATTAGGGGTATGTGGGTGGTGGGTTGTAATGTTGGGGGGGGGTATTGTATGTTTTTTTTTACAGGCAAAAGAGCTGATTTTCTTGGGGCATGCCCCGCAAAGGGCCCTGTTCAGGGCTGGTAAGGTAAAAGAGCTTTTAACTCTATTAATTTAGAATAGGGTAGGGCATTTTTTTATTTTGGGGGTCTTTGTTATTTTATTAGGGGGCTTAGAGTAGGTGTAATTAGTTTAAAATTGTTGTAATATTTTTCTTATGTTTGTAAATATTTTTTTATTTTTTGTAACTTAGTTCTTTTTTATTTTTGGTACTTTAGTTAGTTTATGTAATTGTAGTTATTTGTAGCAATTGTATTTAATTTATTTATTGATAGTGTAGTGTTAGGTTAATTGTAGGTAATTGTAGGTATTTTATTTAATTAATTTATTGATAGGGTAGTGTTAGGTTTAATTATAACTTAGGTTAGGATTTATTTTACAGGTAATTTTGTTATTATTTTAACTAGGTAACTATTAAATAGTTCTTAACTATTTAATAGCTATTGTACCTGGTTAAAATAATTACCAAGTTGCCTGTAAAATAAATATTAATCCTAAAATAGCTACAATATAATTATAATTTATATTGTAGCTATATTAGGATGTATTTTACAGGTAAGTATTTAGCTTTAAATAGGAATAATTTATTTAATAAGAGTTAATTAATTTCGTTAGATTTAAATTATATTTAAGTTAGGGGGGTGTTAGTGTTAGGGTTAGACTTAGCTTTGGGGTTAATCCATTTATTATAGTAGCGATGAGCTCCGGTCGTCAGATTAGGGGTTAATAATTGAAGTTAGGTGTCGGCGATGTTAGGGAGGGCAGATTAGGGGTTAATACTATTTATGATAGGGTTAGTGAGGCGGATTAGGGGTTAATAACTTTATTATAATAGCGCTCAGGTCCGCTCGACAGATTAGGGGTTAATTATTGTAAGTAGCTGGCGGCGACGTTGTGGGGGGCAGGTTAGGGGTTAATAAATATAATATAGGGGTCGGCGGTGTTAGGGGCAGCAGATTAGGGGTACATAGGGATAATGTAAGTTGCGGCGGTTTACGGAGCGGAAGATTAGGGGTTAATAATATAATGCAGGGGTCAGCGATAGCGGGGACGGCAGATTAGGGGTTAATAAGTGTAAGGGTAGGGGTGTTTAGACTCGGGGTACATGTTAGAGTGTTAGGTGCATACGTAGGAAGTGTTTCCCCATAGGAAACAATGGGCTGCGTTAGGAGCTGAACGCTGCTTTTTTGCAGGTGTTAGGTTTTTTTTCAGCTCAAACAGCCCCATTGTTTCCTATGGGAGAATCGTGCACGAGCACGTTTTTGAGGCTGGCCGCG
Source organism: Bombina bombina (assembly GCF_027579735.1). NCBI lineage: Eukaryota > Metazoa > Chordata > Amphibia > Anura > Bombinatoridae > Bombina > Bombina bombina. The sequence continues at coordinate 185,482,210 of NC_069499.1, read as the reverse complement.
TCCGTAAGCAACTCTGAGAGTTGCATTTGCGGTAAAAAGGCTCTACGCTCCTTTTTTGGAGCCTAACGCAGCATTTTTTTGAACTCTCGATACCAGAGTTAATTTTATGGTGCGGCCAGAAAAAAGCCCGCGGAGCGTTAACAGCCCATCTACCGCCAAACTCCAAATCTAGGCCAAATACTCCATAAGAATTTTGGAAGAAGAACTAGAGGCGGAAAGAAATAGGCAAAAAGATAATTCCAAAGAAATGTCAATGCATACACTACTTCCGCCTGAAGATTCCCGGACCTTAATAGGCCCCTGGGAAGTTCTCTATTCAGATGAGATGAAAAACATATCTAGGTAAGAGAGACCATTCTCCCGGAAGAAAAGCTTGATTAACAGAGATAATCCGCTTCCCAAATATCTATACCTGGGATAAAAACCACAGAATTTAGATAGGAGCTGGATTTAGCCCAAGCTAATATCCGAGACACTTCTGTCACAACCTAAGGACTGATAGTCCTACTCTGATGATTGACATACACCATAGTAGTGATATTGTTTAAAAAACATTAAACGTCTCTTCTTCAAAAAGAAACAAACTGAAAAAAACTCTGAGAAAGCACGGAGTTCTAAAATATCAAATGGTAATCTCGCCTCCTGAGATTTCCAAACCCCTTGTGCTGACAGAGATCATCAGACAGCCTCCCAACCAAAAAGACTCGCATCTGTAGAGATCATGGTCCAGGTTGAAAGAAACTAAGAGACCTGTAGAACTAAATGATGGTGATCTTAACCACCAAATCAAGAGAGATAAATATTAGGATTCGAAGATTTAAAATGCGAAATCCTAGAATCCCTGCACCATAATTCAGCATAAAAGACTGAAAAGGTTCTTTCTATTGAAAATGAGCAAAGGGAATTAAATCCAATGCTGTGGCCATAAGACCTAAAACTTCTATGCATATATAGCAACTGAAAGAAATAATAGAGACTAAAGGTACCGGCAAACGGAGCACAATAAAATTGTCCCTTGTCTAATAGAGACAAAGACAGAGACACAAATATCTGGAAACCTAAAAAAGGTGACCCTTGTGTGAGGAATCAAGAGCTTTTGAAAAAAAGATCCTCTAACTATGTCCTGAAGAGCAAAGTGAATAATATGAGATTCCGCATCCTCAGAAAATAATCTGAATGAAAACAGAAAAATGAAAATATGCATTTATTGTATCTAATGAAAACAAATAATGCTATCACTGACCAAAAGGCAGAATAGTTTGAATAAAACTCCAAAACCTAGTTCCCAAAAATAGAACTGGAAGAAATACCCCAGAAGATTCCAGGTCTGAGCAGCGCTTGAACCCCATGGGTGCCCAGCCATGCTTCAACAGTACCCAAAATATATAGGACCGAAACACACTTAAAGAAAGTGTTAGCCTTACTGGAATAAAATCAAAGAAATTTGGACCGAAAAGAACCAAATAAATTTCAAAAAAGTCTTAACCTGCCCCTTGCCAGCCAAGCTGGAATACGGCACGTACATCGCAATATTAGGGAGCTGATTTCGAACTGAAAAATTTCCAATTATAAACATGTTACTTGGGAAAGAATTCAGGAATTCGTTCCTTAATAAGAACAACCAAACTAGTATAAGCTTAAAGTTTTAGTCTTAGAACTCAATCTTGAAGCCCAGAGTAACAGTTAAGAATTGAATCCAATTATAAAACAAATAATTGATTATCTTAGAACAAAAGAAATATGGATTTTATAAAAATCACAAAATTCTTCTAGCTAAAATAGCTAAAGACATAGATTAACCCTCATTTGCGAAAATATTCAATAAAATGAAGACACAAATGAAATTATTAGCATGATAGATCAGTTTAAAGGAACAGTCAATACAGTGGACTTGCATAATCAATAAGTGCAAAATAACAAGACAAATGCAACAGCACCTAGTCTAGTAAATGTTGTCCCTTAACAATGCTAAAATAAATCATAATCTGATACTTGATCTTAAAGTAAACAGAACAAAAATGAAGCAATTGCAAAATCCAAATAAATCAAAGGACCAAGAAAAGTACCTGAAACTAAATAATTTTCCATAAATAAGATACAACCATCTAAAGGAAAATAAATACTATTTTGCTATAGAAAAAATAGCATAATTAGTAGGAGTAGAGATAGCCCCAAAAAATTGGAGAACCCTCCAAATTGAATTTAACTGCTGGCAAAGAATATAGTTTAAAAACCTTTGAAGAAGGAATAAAAGAAAATTCTCAGCCTATTCCATTCCCTAGTATGGGGAATTGGAAAGAAAACCTCTGAAAACACAGAAGAATAAATAGGCAGAAATAGTGTCAGCTAGTCTTAAAGAACTAGTTACCTTAATATCCAAAATAATCAATACCTTTTCAACAAAGAACAAATGTACTTTAATAAAAAAATAATAAAAAAAGTAGATTTGTTAGTGTCAATATCTGATGAAGAAAATTCTGAAAGAGAAAAAACATCATCAGAGAAGGATAAATCAGTATGTTGTTGGTCATTTGAAACTTCAATAATAAAAAAAGAAGTGAAAAAGACCTAAAAATTTTTATTAGAAGGCACGAAGTCAGACAAAGCCTTTAAAATAGAATCAGAAAAATATTTCAAAATATTTCTTGTACATAAGATGTAAGAATGGCAATATATAAAGCATAAATACTAATGGATTCTGCATGTAAAAGTATATCATAATAACTTATTACAAATCATAGCTAAAGATAAACATTTATAACATTTAAAATAAATGAACTTAGCTTTGGTAGAACTGAAACTCAGTTAAGCGTTTTTCCAGAAGTGGCTTCTGATTCAGGGTCAATCTGAGACATCTTGTAATATGTAATAGAAAAAACAACATATAAAGCAAAATTGATCAAATTCCTTAAATGACAGTTTCAGGAATGGGAAAAAATGCCAATGAACAAGCTTCTAGCAACCAGAAGCAATAAACAATGAGACTTAAATATTGTGGAGACAAAAATGACGCTCAAGGGGCGGAGCTAACCAGCAGAGTGAACGGACGTGTGTGTCTGCAGCTCTGCAAATCAAATTTAATTAATCACTATAATTCTGGCCATAAATATATACCTTTTTTACATTTTTTATTCTTTTTTATAATACCCTACAACAACGCTACTGAGAGCAGGCGACTATCAGCTACATACCCTTATTTAGCTGGATACGATACCACACGCTGTGATTTAGAGGCCCTGGCCTGAAAACTACCGATCACCCCCTGGGCAAGCACCGGAGCTATTTCATTCCGGGACACAAAGAAGCCTGCATCGCCCTGTATAAGGAGAGACTCGGAGCTCTACTGGGCAGCCTCCATCTCAGTACCACTCGTCAGATGGCTCTGCAGTGGCTTAGAAGGGCGCAGTAATCGATCACAGCCGGGACCTGGGCAGAGAACTCCGACCCATAACAGTGGCAGTAAAAGGTACGTCCTGTCACATACCTGGGTCATGGCTCATCCGACCTCAGCTATATGCTAATCTGGCAGCGCAATTAGAAGACCACACGCTGCAGCTACTTACACAGGGCTAAAGTCTTACCGCACCTATTCCTCCACTGCTAGCAGGGACCTGAACTTGTGGCGCGAGCCGCCATCTTCCCCAGCGATACTGCTGCATAACTTTTCTCTCCCCCACTGATCTGTTGCTCTGGGGTACATATACCGTTTAAAACACCAGCCAGCTCATACATTGCAGTACACAGAACTAACCAAGTTCATCAGTGATAGATCTGAATACAAGAGTCCCTGCATACATGAAAAAAAAGCCATTTAGAAGTTGAACATGGAGGGGATAGGTGGATTGGAGTCAGAGATACTCCAAATGCTACATAACCATTTTATGTGTCTGGATCGGAGGCTCACTGCATTAATTCAAAAAGTGTCAGCAGTGCGAGTCGTGGCTTCGCATAGTGCTGAGCAGCCTATAAACGGTGTTCCCGGTGAGGAAACAGATGTATTAACTGTCCCTGCAGCGGATTTACCTATATATGATAACAGCAGTAAGACTAAATCAGATGCGACGCATTCGTCTGGGGAGCCCCTGCTTGCTGGAGATTTGATTGACCGGTCAGCTGCATGGCGGGATAAAGCAGAGCCTCAAGACAAGGAAGGGACTTTTCTGTCCACACCACAATGGGGGAAGAGAGCGCTACCTCCTAAGAATTGGTCCGGTTCAACTACAGACGGGTGGGTCTTCATGGAGAAGGGGGCTTACCCGCTGTCTTTTGCCCTTGGTGTTCAGCTCCCACTAGGAGAAAATATATCAGGCCGTATGGGCCAACAAATAGCGGGGACACCACAGGCGTATGAGACAGAGAGCCAATACACCCTGAGGGGGAAAAATCTGATGCTTCTCTTTGCCGAAGCTGTTGCTGCAGGATCCTCCAGGCTGAATACTCCCTGGTTTGGCAGTATAAAGGCCCTACACATAGACAGTTATCTGCACCGTCTGGACAGTACAGGCGTAGGGTAAAGGTGACTATGAGAATCTTGAGATGCTGACTACTCCTCTGCTTGTTAACGCTATCCTTTATGTGTAACTCTTATATTCTCATACATGAAGGCTTCTGAGCTAGATTCTGGAGAATTTGGGACATAATGCCTATGAGACTTTTAGTATGCTTTTTAACCAGATGAGTATGTTGTGCCTTTAAGATCTATAATGTCATGTTGGAGGTTCTAGTAGCAATTTCTGAGTAAATATTCACTAGACAGCTGAGCGCCTATATCCAGAAAATATCAATCTAGATTTTAAAAGAGAATGGTACTGCACAGGGTAGATAAAGCTGTTCCCCGTATTAATATTATAATAGGCTCCTCACTGTTTATTTAGCCATAGCTCTGTAGTCTCTGATAGAACTAAATAACTGTTGTTTTGTAGCTGACAATTAGATGTGGCCTGTACCTTTCCTATTTTACTGTACTGTTATCACGCTGCATATTGCAATCCTATGTAAACATGGTACAATGGTTGTTTTTTTTTTTTTTTTTTTTTCTTTCAATGAATGTGTGACTTTATGCCATTGCAGGAAAGTGTGTTGAGATTATCCACATTCTGTAAATAACAATTCAGACTATATTGTATATAGTTTCTTCATATTAGAAAGGATTATCTTATTAACGTTCATACTGGCACAATATTTTACATTAGTTTTATCTATGTTACTAGTCAGATGTTGAGGATTGCATATGTGCTGGGTAGATGGTATGTAACTGCACCGCTTATACAATCTCAGATAGAAGTTAGCCCATTTTTTCTTTTTTTTCTTCTTAGAGCAGCATAGATTGCACAGTTAAGATATAGTATATCCTGAATTCAATAAGGGATTTATTTTCTTTAGAATGCCCCCTATTGGATTACATTGTACCCTCAGGTTGAATGGGGTGACACTTGAAGAGGGGGGGGGGAGACTAATGTCAAGGACAAAATATGAATATGAATGGCTCTGCCTGTCACTCCCACACACACTTATTTTGACCTGTTGAGAAGGTAAACATGCATAGTTATTACCGGGGAGGTACCACTTATCGGGATAGTACAATTTGCGGCCCTGCTGTCAGTGGCCAAGGCAGTGGGGTACGTAATTCTTGGCCCTGACTCCTAGCGGTAGTGCTTCCTTTCATATAGAGTTATTTCCCCTCCCTTTAAGTCAATGTTTAGAATTCCTAAACTTCTAATCTAGGCCATAGAGTCTTGTTCGTAACTTCCAATTGTAATCTAGAGGGGCTATATTTCTCACTTGTTTATGATTGATCCCCCCCCCCCCCCACGCCACTTTTCTTCTAACTAATATATTTTAGGAGCCTAGGGGAGGTCCTGGTAACTTCACTGCCCCCTATTACTAAGTCTCAATATGTAGCTATCCGAATATATTTTTCAGTCCTGGGGTGGTACCACATATACAGCCAAGCTAATAACTTAGGTGCAGTTGGTTCAAGTTTCAGTTATCCTGCTATGTTCTCCAATAGATGTTGATTATATAAAACATTTTTGCTTCTGTATAAGTTGTCTAACCTACTAATGTTCATAATTGATCATTTGCCCTCCTCTGTTTCTATAGATTTCTGGGCAATTCTGAGGCCCTGGCAGGCATAGGAGGTGCGTTTGTCCATTATAGACCCAAGAGCGGTCTATCGTATACAAAAACCCTCAGTTTCGTGAGTTGCATTATTTGAGGTCCAAAAGTGGCCTCTATTGTTTATGAGGGACAAAATTAGAGGGTAGCTTTTCAGTTTGCTCTCCAAATTTATGTATATGTATATTGAACCAAGAGAGGTTTGTATTTCCAGTAGTAGTCAGGTGCAAGAGGATGTATCTTGTTTTTTTTCCATTTTTTTTTCTAGTTTCCTGACTTTATATATTACTCTGTGTAATCAAGCAAACTGTATATTTGTAACTCTTTTACCCTCAATAAAAAATATTTAAAAAAAAAAAAAAAAAAAATGACGCTCAAATTTTTTAGCGCCAAAAAAGCCGCCCACATTATTTGGCGCCTAAATGCTTTTGGCGCCAAAAATGACGCCACATCCGGTAACACCGACATTTTTTGGCGCAAAAATGTCAAAAAAATGACGCAACTTCCGGCGACACGTATGACGCCGGAAATGACAAGAAATTTTTTGCGCCAAGAAAGTCCGCGCCAAGAATGACGCAATAAAATGAAGCATTTTCAGCCCCCGCGAGCCTAACAGCCCACAGGAAAAAAGTCAAATTTTAACGTAAGGAAAAATTGATTTATTCATATGCATTATCCCAAATATGAAACTGACTGTCTGAAATAAGGAACGTTGAACATCCTGAATCAAGGCAAATAAATGTTTAAACACAAATATTTAGAACTTTATATAAAAGTGCCCAACCATAGCTTAGAGTGTCACAAAAATAAGACTTACTTACCCCAGGACACTCATCTACATGTAGTAGAAAGCCAAACCAGTACTGAAACGAGAATCAGTAGAGGTAATGGTATATATAAGAGTATATCGTCGATCTGAAAAGGGAGGTAAGAGATGAATCTCTACGACCGATAACAGAGAACCTATGAAATAGACCCCGTAGAAGGAGATCATTGAATTCAAATAGGCAATACTCTCTTCACATCCCTCTGACATTCACTGCACGCTGAGAGGAAAACCGGGCTCCAGCCTGCTGCGGAGCGCATATCAACGAAGAATCTAGCACAAACTTACTTCACCACCTCCATGGGAGGCAAAGTTTGTAAAAACTGATTTGTGGCTGTGGTGAGGGGTGTATTTATAGGCATTTTAAGGTTTGGGAAACTTTGCCCCTCCTGGTAGGAATGTATATCCCATACGTCACTAGCTCATGGACTCTTGCTAATTACATGAAAGAAAACCAGATTTAAACTCCGAGGAGCAGAATGTCTAAACACAGGCCTGATTCTAGACAGAGCCTGAACAAAAGACTGTACATCAGGAAGCTCAGCGAGCCTCTTGTGAAATAGCACAGATAGAGCTGAAATCTGTCCCTTTAAGGAACTAGCGGCAAGTCCCTTCGTCAAACCATCTTGGAGAAAGGAAAGAATCCTGGACACCTTGACCTTATGCCAGGGGAATCCAAGCTCTTCACACCAGAATAAGTAGGTCCTCCACACCTTATGATAGATGCGACGGGTCTGTAATCTGCCGGTGAGATGGCTGGCCTGTCCCTACCCACCCCAGTACTTAATAGAGTGACCACAGTAGTCTGTGACATGGTCCAGCCCCCCCATACTGTATATAGTGGTACTGTATAGTGACACTGTTTACCCCCCGTCCCCCCCATGCTGTAGTAACAAGGTCTGTTATTTCCTGGTTCCACAAACATACACACACACATACATGCATAAAATACACATACACAGTCACATACATACATACATACACACACACATAAACACCAATGGGTAAAACAGAAAGACTAACCCCTGTAGTCAGAGACACTAGTGAGGCATAATGTCACACTCACATGATATCAGTGCAGGCAGTGGCAGGTCAACGTTTTTTATTGAAACATTTTTTTTTAAGCTGGACCCCCACCCTCAGGGGCCCAGTCGCAGTTGCGTACTCTGCACCCCCTGTAGTTTCGTCCCTGCAGACACGTACTACACACCATACTCTGCATGGCACATACACACAAATGCACATACCATACTCTGCATGACACATACACATACACACACATACACATACCATACTCTGCATGGCACATACACACATGCACATAGCATACACTGCATGGCGCATATACACACATGCACACACCATACTCTGCATGGCACATACACACACATGCACACACCATACTCCGCAGGGCACATGCACACACCATAGTCTGCAGGGCACATACACACACATGCACACACCATACTTTGCATTGCACATGAACATACCATACTCTACATGGAGCATGCACATACATGCACATACCATACTCTGCATGGCACATACACACACATGCACATACCATACTCTGCATGGCAGATACACACACATGCACATACCATACTCTGCAAGGCACATACACACACATGCACATACCATACTCTGCATGGCACATACACACACATGCACATACCAAACTCTGCATGGCACATACACACACATGCACATACCATACTCTACATGGCACATACACACACATGCACACACCATACTTTGCATTGCACATACACACAGATCCACACATAATACTCTGCATGGCACATACACACATCATACTCTGCATGGCACATACACACACATGCACATACCATACTCTGCATGGCACATACACACACATGCACACACCATACTTTGCATGGCACATACACACACATGCACACATAATACTCTGCATGGCACATACACACACCATACTCTGCATGGCACATACACACACATGCACATACCATACTCTACATGGCACATACACACACATGCACATACCATACTCTGCAAGGCACATACACACACATGCACATACCATACTCTGCATGGCACATGCACACACATGCACATACCATACTTTGCATGGCACATACAAATGCACATACCATACTCTGCATGGCACATACACACACATGCACATATCATACTCTGCATGGCACATACACACACATGCAAACACCATACTTTGCATGGCACATACACACACATGCACACACCATACTTTGCATGGCACATACACAGACCATACACTGCATGGCATATACACACACATGCACATGCACATACCATACTCTGCATGGCGCGCACAAACACACAATACTTACACAGTAGTACCCACGCATTACATATACACACATTTGCACATGCCATACTCGGCATGTCACATATACACACATGCACACACCATGCTCTGCATGGCACATACACACACACAACTTACACAGTACACACATTACATACACATCATATGCACATATAATAATACTAATTATTGTTTGATCAGGAATTTTAATTTTAGGATGTCTATGCTTTTAACATAATAAAATCACAGAGGCTCATGATATTGGTATACATACACATATAATACATCAGATCTGCACTCAGGTCCACTCTCAAAACAGCTACCAGGGTCTCTGCATAACATTGTCCATATTGAAAAGTTCAACATCCGCATATATCTTAATAGTAAAGCTTGTAGCTCCATAAATCATTGAGAGTCATTTTTGGCACCATGTTATAATATATTCATTCCTTTATAAAACTCCTGGCATTTTTTGAACCAGCAGACCCTGCTCCCATACTGAGCTATTTGAATTGATGACAGCTCCTGCTATTCTCATAATACTCAGTTTTCCTCATTATTATCTGGCAACATTTGTATCTCAGCAACTGCCACTTCAGTAGGCCTATTTAAGCTAGTTACTTCCTTGCCAGATCATTACTGAATCTACTACAGCAGCCAGAATCCCTATTTTCTGATTCTACGTTCTTACTTTTTTTTTTCTTTATTAAACTACCTGTTTAATGATTTTTACTAACGTTACTTGTTTGCTGACTCAGCATTCAAACACAATTGAACAGAAAAAAACAAGAAAAAAGATTATACTTTGACGATTTATTGTTTATGAAGGGATCATATTTTGTAATTTTAGGGCTGTTTGTAGCTCAGTATGGAAATTTAACACTTAAACAATTTCACAGCAGAGCTTAAATTGAAGGGATAAGGGATATTGTACACTAGATTTTTCTTTGCATAAATGTTATGTAGATGATCCATTTATCTAGCCCATCTGGTAGTGTTTTTATAAAAATGTATAGTTTTGCTTATTTTTTAAGAACATTGTGCTGATTTTCAGACTCCTAACCAAGTCCCACAGTGCCAGATGTATACACACGTTTACAGACTCTTGCAGGTTTACATTATCTGTCTTTTCAAAAGCTGGGAAGAGGGGGAGGTGGGCAGTGTCTGCTCTTTATGTGTACCCAGCCCCTTTAACTGGGTGTCCTTGCCTAACCTCATCAACAGTGCTAAACTGGGAACTTCTAAGTAAGTTTTTAAAGGTTTTATACTGGATTTTTAAATCAGTATCTGTGCATATTTTTCTTTATAGTAGTGTCTATTACATGCAGTTATATGAAAATTGGTGTTTACTGTCCCTTTAAACTTTCATGATTCCGATAGCAAGAATGTAAGCTTAGGAGCCGGCCTATTTTTTGTTCAGCACCTGGTTTGCTGATTGGTGGCTACATTTAGGGGCCGAATTATCAAGCTCCGTATGGAGCTAGATGCCCCTTGTTTTCGACGAGCCTTCTAAAGACCGATACTCTGAGGCGGTGGACATAAATCAATCGAATACAATTGGGTTGATTGACACCCCCTGCTAGCGGTCAATTGGCCGCAAATCTGCAGGGGGCGGCCGCGGTATTGCACAAGCAGTTCACAAGAACTGCTTGTGCAATGATAAATGCAGACAGCGTATGCTGTCGGCATTTATCGATGTGCGGCGGACATGATACGCTACATTGTATCATGTCCACTCACACTTACATAAATATGCCCCTTAGACACCAATCAGCAAACGCTACCCAGCTGCTGAAGCAAAAATGGGCCGGCTTCTAAGCTTACATTCTTGCTTTTTCAAATAAAGATACCAGGGGAACAAAAAAAATTGATAATAGGAGTAAATTGGAAAATTTCTTAAAACTGCATGCTCTATCTGAAAACATTTCTATTTAAATAGACATAACAATGCAAAATAAAAATGTCCTAATGTGTTATAGCATTTTATTATTACACTGTTGTTTGCATATAACTGTGTATTCAAACCCTACTGAGAGGTTAAACCCATAGTTAAAATCAGCTCCCAAGCACCAATGCAGGTGAGCAGTTACAAGATGAAAGCTGGTTCATTATTATAGAGGATATTCACTCACAAATATTAAATGGTGTGCAATTTTTGAGTTGCAATGGTGTGGCAAGTTTTTTCCCCACAAGACATTCTCTTCACAAACAGGTTTTAATGTGCTTTTAATCATAATTTACTGTTTTATTTGTGAGGTAAAAAAGAGTCCAGGAGTTAGTAACATAACCTTAAAGTCAAAGAAAAAAATGACCACAAATCCAAATACTTATGCAAAATTTAAGGAAAGATAAATGTCATATGTGATGTTGTAGGATTATGTTTTTTTCCATCTACAGGAAGTAAGTGCTAAAGCTTCCAGCTGACATGCTGCATTTGTTTGATGACATTAAGTTACAAAAAGCTTGTCGGCTGTTTTCAACTGTACATATTCATCTCATGCAGGTATCCAGGCAACAACATGAGTCGCACTGATGAATTTGTTTACATACAGCTCGCTCTTGTCTTTATCTGTTATTGTTATAGGAGATGCCTTATCTTTAAAACTCTTCAGGCTACACGCACTAAGGTGACAGCTTCTTCTACAGCGAGAAAAGCCTCCTACATTATTTTACGGCAGATTTGTATCTTTCTAGTCAAATGGATCTCACTAAACATAGGCACCATAGAGTAGTAGGACCCAGGTGAAAGTCAGTCTTCATCCTAATAGATCTGTTATCGTCTGGCACCTTAGATTTGTACAGACAATCACTTGTTTTCCATAAAATCAGTAACTGTAAATCTTTAGAATCTTGGCTTACAATTTGGACTCTGAATTGACTTTTTAGAGCTATTAATAGCGCCCTTCCATTTCCACAATGCATTTCAGCATCAAAGTTAGGCATTGCCAGAAAAGTAAACTATGATTTTTTTTTTTAAATTAAGTATATTAAAAATAAAATAGAAAGCAATTAGACTAGAAGATTTCAGAAGCAATTTTGTCAAGGACTGTTGTGACATACTACTGTATTTTAAAGGAACACTGAACCCAAATATTTTTCTTTCATGATTCAGATAGAGCATGAAATTTTAAGCAACTTACTAATTTACTCCTATTATCAATTTTTCTTTGTTCTCTTGCTATCTTTTTTTTAAAAGCAGGAATGTAAATCTTAGCAGCCAGCCCATTTTAGGTTCAGCACCATGGATAGCGCTTGCTTACTGGAGGCTTACATTTACCCACCAATAAGCAAGCATAACCCAGGTTCTTAACCAAAAATTCATCACATTCTTGCTTTTTAAATAAAGATAGCAAGAGAACGAAGAAAAATTAATAATAGGAGTAAATTAGAAAGTTGCTTAAAATTGTATACTCTATCTGAATCATTAAATAAATCATTTGGGTTTAGTGTCCCTTTAAGGCCTGCTTATAGGGGCATAAAACACATTTTTTTTTCATGATATTTTAAACAACTTTAAAATTGACTTCTATTATCTAATTGGTTTTGTTTTCTTGGTATCCTTTGTTTAAAAGGATAGCTAAGTAGACTAAAGAGTTGCTGATTGGTGGATGCACATATATGTTATTGGCTCGCCTGATGTGTTCAGCTAGCTCCCAGTAGTGTATTGCTGCAGAGTACGCAGAGTACCAAGAGAATTAAGCATAATAGATAATAGATGTAAACTGGAAAATTGTTTAAAATTGTATTCTCTAGCTAAATCATGAAAGAAAAAACTTGTGTTTCAATGAAGGTTAAATAGGGCTGATTTAACCCTTTCACTGCTTCATTTTGTACCCTAAATTTGTACCCTTTTGCTGAAGTAATGAAAGTATTTTCATCAGATCAAGCACACTCAGGAAACAAATTTAGTTTACCTACAAAAGTATTGGGATTATATTGGAATCATATCATAAAACTACTAATCATTTAATACAGGGAACCAATACCATACAATAGAGGGGTGTGCTGGATACACAAAAATAAATAATGTCAAATCAATAAAGTGCAATTTTATAAAAAAAAAACTAAAAACTTGTGTTTAGGGAAAAATATAAAACATAACTTTTTTTAATTTTTTACATAAAAATAAAAATGTTTTTAAAAGAAAGTTATCTGGCGGGGGGGGGGGGGTTCGGTTTGTCAGAAGTTTTTGTCAGTTTTTGCAGTAGTAAAGTTTTGCAAGAAAAGTATTTTTGTGAGTCACTCATAATAAAATTATACATTTTATAGGAACAGTAAACACCATGAGATTTTTTATATATAAAATATTTAGTTATGCAGAGTAAAACAACTTTGCAGTATACTGTCCTTATTTATTTTGCCTCCTTTTCATGAAATTTACGTAGACGTGCATTTGTTTAGTTACAAAAGCTCATTTGTTAACAAAACACTGATATTCATCTTGTTTTAACGAGGCAAATATCCAAACTAATGCAGCACAAAATTTAAAGAAAACAAAAGTATAATGCCATATTCGCCATTATTCATTAGATTCCTTTAAATAGTTAAATATACTTACCTAAGCGCGCTGGAGAGCCATGCTTACCTGCTCCTCTTCTTCACAGAGCCTTAGCACAGGAGGCTTAACAAGTCAGCTCCCAGGGCCTTCACTAAAGGAGAGAGTACTTTATTGCAGGCCCTGGGAGCTGTGGCGCTAAGGCTCTGTGAAGAGTGTAAGTGCTTAGGTAAGTATTTTATTTGTTACAAGTGAATTTTTTCACCTGTAGTAGTGCAACATGTACATTCGTTTAATGAAAATTAATGTAAATGTTCCCAAAAATAGGGGCCAATTTATCAAGGGCCGAATGGCCCCTGATGCATCTGTTTCCACGCGAGCCTTCAGGCTCGCCGGAAACAGCAGTTATGAAGCAGCTGTCTTAAGACCCCCTGCTCCTTAACTGGTCCGCTTCCTCTGAGGCTGCGGACTTCAATCCACCCGACCCCATACGATCGAGTTGATTGACACTCCCTGATACGAATCTGCAGGGGGGCGGCATTGCATAAGCAGTTCACCAGAACTGCTTGTGCAATGTAAATGTCGACGGCATATGCTGTCGGCATTCAGCAAGCAGATCATGTTGGACAGACATTTGATAAATCAGCCCCATAGTCTGTATTTGTTTAGTTTAAATAGTTTAAAACTATACAAATATCGAACAACACAGGCGTTGAATATTCAAAATTCAAAGTATTTTGAATGTTCGGAAACAAAAGTTTTGGCCAAACTGAAAATTTTGCCCATGCAAATTTTTTAAATTTAGCTCTGAAATTTGTGAATTTTCTAATTGTCAGAACTTGAAAGGCACCGCTGACTACTCAAGGATAACATTGCCAAGTGTCTTTCTTCAATTGCCTTTAAAGCACCATGATACCCAAATGTTAAAACACTTGAAAGTAATGCAGCATAGCTGTAAAAAGCTGACTAGAAAATATCACCTGAACATCTCTATGTAAAAAAGAAATATATTTTACCTCAAAATGTCCAAAGTATTCACACTCCATTGTAAAGGGCTTTAAGCAGCAAATCAGTATGCCTGTCCTGGGACAGGCAAGGGAGTGAGCTTCGTGCACACTCATGTTATTTCCCTATTCAGTTTAAGGAAGTTTACTATGAAATCTCATGAGAGTTAAGTGAAATCTCATGAGATCACAATAAAAGAGTTCATGACCTCAGCACTGCTGATGCTGATTGGCTGCAGTTCATTTCTTAATTATTTTTTTTTACCTACAGCTGGTCAGCAGCTGAAGTATAACTTTTTACACAGAACTTACTCTGCTGAGCTGAGGAAATTATGAGGTAAAATATCTTCCTTTTTTACATAGAGATGCTCAGGTGATATTTTCCTGTTTTACAGTTATACTGCATCAGTTTCAAGTGATTTAGCATATGAGTATTATGTCCCTTTAACTGATAAAAAATGCAAAACAAAATGACTGTGGCTAGCCTTTTCTGCTGCAGACTAGTCCCTCCATATAAGGCAAATGGAGGGTGGAGTTTGGCTATTAAAAACATATTGCAGCAAACAAAATGTTAATTTGTTTTTAAAATGTTTTGATTTGGTTGATAGTTTATTATATACAAAGACAACAGAAATGTCTTGTAATTACAAAGTGTTTACGGCACCTTTTGACAATACCATGTCATTATTTTCTAAATGCTGCAAACACTTTATGGTTCCATATAAATTCACCTTCCCAAAACGTTAAAACTGAGGATTATATGCTTATGTTTTCAATAAGAGTATGTTAAAAGATACATTCCATTTATTTGGGTTACTTTGCACTTGCATGAATATCATGCGATATAACATATTAAACTTACAGGGGTCTATTTATTATTGTGCGGACGGACATGATACGCTGTCGGCATTTATTATTCCACCAGCAGTTCTTATGTATTCGATCGGGTTGATTTCTGTCCACCGCTGCTTCATAACTTCTGTTTCCGGCGAGCCTGACCATGTCAGAACAAGGTCTTACCCTTGTAAGGAAGCACCAGAAGCTTGGACTTAGAGTTAACATCAGCTGACCAAGATATTAGCCACAATGCCCTACGTACTAGGACAGAGAAGCCAGACATCTTGGCTCCCAGTCTAATAACGTGCATGTTAGCTTCAGAAATAAAGGAATTGGCTAGTTTGAGAGCCTTAATCCTATCTTGTATCTCCTCCAACAGAGTCTCTACTAAAATTGATTCAGACATTGATTCGCACCAATAAGATGCTACTGTGGCAATACAAACTGCAGGTTGCCATCGAAGACCTTGATGAACATACCTCTTCTTCAAATAAGTTTCCAGCTTTTTGTCAACGTGATCCTTAAAGGAGCAGCTATCCTCTATAGGGATCATAGTTCTCTTAGCCAGAGTAGAAATAGCCCCTTCTACTTTAGGCACCGTGCGCCAAGAATCTTTAATGGAGTCAGCAACAGGAAACATCTTTTTAAATATTCAAAAAACAAGTATAAAGAAAAGTGGTGATACCGGTATAAGGTATAACCAAAAATACCAGGAGAGAATGCAATCACCTTAAATAAGAAACAATGAATTTCATATAGCAAAATTTAATCAAAAAATATATAGAAAACAAATTATCCTAAATAGATGTTACAAATAAACACAGAAACATACATAGAACAAACACATGGGCCCCTCATTCAGCTCCAAAAACATAACCTAAGCCGGCAGTAAAGTCCAAATGTAAAGTGTTGTATGTTGTAACACACACTATTATAAAAAAGCAGCAGTTGTAAATCCACATGTAAATGTAAATGGATGAGATGAAAAGATGAAAGCGTCAATAACAATGAATGATGATGATGGTTAATGACGACTGCAATAGGTTAAAGCAGCACAGCAATATTGTATGCAAGGCAGTCATTAATGTAAATGAAACGTAAATTGTTTAGACCACCTTGGAGCATATAAACATATACAGCATCCCTGCAGACATCTAAAACGCTGTAGCCTAGTGTGGGGTATCCACATGAGAGGTAGAAAGAGGGAGAGTGGGTACATAGATATTCAGACATCCATAGTATAATGGGCGAGTTCATACCATATGCAGTGTACTCCGGATAGCACTCTCACAAATGGACAAGCCAGTCACTACTCACTACTCCTCGACACTCCAGCAATTAATACAGCGGATTCGTCTCCTGATGGAAGGGAATGCTGAACAGGAAAGTGGGGGGATCCCACGGACAAGATGTTGCGTACCGACGCTTCCTCTTGCGCGTTTCACTCCGTAATTGCAGCACGGAGCTTCTTCCGGGTAATGACATGGTGCATCAAGGATTGCATCATATTGGTAGTAGGCGGCATGTGACAGCTACGTCATAGATCTACTTCGATCCTTATAGTGGCAATTCTGTCTCAAACAGCAGTAAAAATAAAGGAATTAATTCCTTAAAGTGGCAATGTTTAACATACAGCTGCATAGAGAGTACCGTAGATCCTAACCATTAAAACCTACTATTTATCCTTGGTTTTTCAATCACTCATCATTTCTCAAAACAGACAAAACAAAACAAGATGACACCATATAACATATACATTATATAGTACACTTATTAATAATATATACAACAATATTTTTAAAAAAAGGTTTTTTTTAAAACCAATAAATGTATTCAAATCTTAATTTACCAAGAGAATATTTAATATATATACAAGATTCTATGTAGATCCTGTGATAGGATGAATAATTGATAATGATTATTCTATACTATTATTTCATTAGTTCAGTCATTTTTATTCAAAATATACGTGAAGAGACACGTTGATATCTCAGGATGGTCAAAGCCATAGAGAGCAGGAAAGACAAATACACCAAAGCATAACTAAACTCAATTTTTAGGGAGGAACGAGGCAAACTCCAATTTTTCATTCAGTCCCATAGGTGACAAAGTTCTAAGATTATAAATCCACCTTGTTTCCTTCTGAAGGAGGATTGTATCGATATTGCCACCTCTTCTATGCTGTTTTACTTGCTCAATTTCAATGAATTCCAAACTATCAAGCTTGGAGTCATTGAACTGGGCAAAATGTCTGGCTATTGGACTATCCATATTAAGATGTTTAATGTCATCACAATGTTCATAAATGCGTGTTCTAAATTCCCTATAGGTTTTACCTATATAGAAATAAGGGCACGCACATGACAACAAATAAATAATTATTGTACTGGAACAATTAATTAGGGATTTAATATGGTAGTTTTTTACAGTGGTAGTTTCAAAAGTCTTAGTTCTCTTAACATAGGAGAAAGCCACACAATGACCGCAAGGAGAGCACCCCACTATATTTGATGCATGGTTAGTCAACCAATCTTTTTGGGTCGCTTTTACAAATTCACTCTTTACCAAAAGATCCTTTAAATTGCTTGCTCTCCGTGCTGTCATTGAAGGATATTCACCTACACAATCAAAGAGATCTTCATCATGGGATAACAAGTACCAATTCTTCTTTAAAATAATTCTCAATTTATACCAATGTGAGTTATATTTAGTTATAAATCGTATTTTGCCTTCTTCAGTAGAACGTTCTCTCTGACCATACAAAATGTCATGTCTATCTTGACTCAGGGCTCGAAATTTAGCTCTCTTTACTGCTCTTTTTGAATATCCCCTCTTATGAAACTTGTCCGCCATTTCAACAGCCTGTTTATTAAAGGTATACACAACAGAACATGCCCTACGTAAATGGAGAAATTGGCCGTAGGGGATTCCTTTATTCAAATTTTCAGGGTGGTGACTACTACCTAACAGTACACTATTAGATGCAGTAGGTTTTCTGTATACTTCCGTATGGATCTGATTACCACTTTTAGTTATGAGTAGATCTAAGAAACTAATACTTAAGTTATTACTTGTACATGTAAGAAATATGTTAAAGCTATTTTGATTCAAGATGCTAACAAATTCCTGTAACTCAGTACTAGAGCCCTCCCAAAGTATGAGGATATCATCCACATATCTAATCCATAGGGCAACGTGTGCTTCCACCCAGGCAGCCAGTTCACCAAATACAACCTAGGTGTAGGCAGGCATAGGTGGGAGCACACGTTGCCCCCATGGCAGTACCTCGAATATGTTTGTAATATTTGCCATTGAACATAAAGATGTTGTTTTTTAATACAAAATCCAAAAGCTTGATCACAAATTTAGTATGTGTGTCAAAATCTGTACCTCTAGTTTTTAGAAAACTTTCACATGCTTGAATTCCTATCTCATGTGGGATGGAAGAGTATAGAGATTCAACATCCAGTGAGACAAACAGAGTGTTCTTAGATACAGTAATCCCATCCAACTTTCTAATTACATCTATTGAATCCTGAGTAAAAGTTCTCAATTCAGATAAGAAAGGCTTCAAGAAAGAATCCACATATTGACTAATACCCTCTGTAGGTCCCCCTATCCCTGATATAATAGGGCGTCCCGGGGGTTTAGTTGCAGACTTATGTAGCTTAGGTATCCAGTAAAAAACTTTTGGCAATTTTGGTTTGTCATTATATAAAAAACCTGATTCATGCCCTGTTATAAGACCTTCCCTTCTTGCATCATTGAGTAAGAATAGTAACTCATTATGAGATTTAAGGAACGCTTCCTGACTTACTTTTTGATATTGTTTGGCTACAGCCAACTGTCTATTTGCCTCTTCAATATAATACTGCTGTTTAAGGATAACTACATTCCCTCCTTTGTCGGCCGGTTTAATCACCAGCTCATTATGTCGCATTAACTCATTTAGTGCAAAGCGTTCTTTACGGGTAAGAATATCATTCACAATACCAGTGAGTTGAATCTGTTCAACTTCTTCAGAAACATTTTTTACAAAAGTAGCTATACTAGGTATAGTGGAGAAGGGTTTTTTTTGGTTATACCTTATACCGGTATCACCACTTTTCTTTATACTTGTTTTTTGAATATTGTCCCACCAGGCAGCATATCCCTATTATCTCTTAAAATTGTGATAATAATGAAAGGTTGAGCTTACTCGTTTGCCCCTTTTGTGCATTTTTTTAAATACAGGAGACGTGGGAGAAAGGACTCCCTGGCTTCTCCCATTCCTGTGAAATAATCTCCATCACACAGTCTGGGACAGGAAAAACTTCCACAGAGGAAGGAACATCATAGTATTTATTAAGTTTACTAGACTTCTTAGGGTTGACAACGACAGAAGTATCGGAGTCGTCCAAAGTAGTTGAAGTCGTCCAAAGTAGCTGTCTGCATTTATCAATGTGCAGCGGACATGATACCCTACATTATATCTTGTCCGCTCGCACTTTGATAAATATGCCCCTTAGTTTCAACATACATAATGTGCTTGCCCACTGCCAAAGAAAATCCTGTATAAAGGATTTTAAAAATGTCCCCATCTTCTGCATATGACATATTCTTCTGAAGTGTCCAAGACCTAGAAGACAAGAGCACTTACCTGCAGTCTAGCTGTCCGGCAGGAAGACAGCTCACAAGGCGTGAAAGGACACATACTCCTTACAGAGACCTGTAGAAAAAGGAAGAACAGAGTAACCAAAGGAGGTAGTTGCGGCTGCACAGCTCCCGGAGTTCTCTGCCGAAGTCTGTCCCAGGTGTATGACGTCACCCGCTGTAGCGGACGCAAATGTCTCCGTAGTAAGTCTTCGATTCAGGGAAAGGTGCAAAGCTCAAAGGTGCGGGAACCAACCGCACATACTAGTACAAGAAGAACGGAAGAGCTGCACAAAAGTTCAAATATCAAAGCAAATTTATTGCATACAGATGAAAAGAAGCAAACATAGCAAAAAGGTGTCTGACGCGTTTCCCGCCCTCTAGTGGCGCTTCATCAGAGACATAATGAGCATGTACACAACCTATCCTTATATCAGGTAATACCTGCCCACACATAACTAAATTTAAAACATAAAAATAAAGTACAGTGAAAAACAAAAACATGTGTGTATATAAAAACAGAACAAAATACATCTCATTTACAGTAGACATGTGCACCGCTAAAAAATTCGGTTCGTTTTCGGTTCGGATCGATTCGGACTTTTAGAATTTCGTTTCGGATCGAATCTGATTCGGCAAAATTTGAATAAATTCGTTTCGGATTTATTCGGATCCGAATAAATTCGTTTCGGATTTATTCGGATTCGGCTGAATTTGGTTCTATTCCGTTCCGAAATTCGGTATGTTTTTACTACACTAACACCCATTTAGTACACTAAGTCACTAACACCCATAAACTACCTATGAACCACTAAACCGAGGCCCCCCCACATCGCAAACCCTATAATAACATTATTTAACCCCTAATCTGCCGACCGAATATCGCCGCCGCCTACATTATAGCTATTAACCCCTAATCTGCTGTCCCTAACACCGCCGACCCCTACATTATAGTTATTAACCCCTAATCTGCCTCCCCCAACGTCGCCGCAATCTAACTACAAGTATTAACCCCTAATCTGCCGACCCGATATCACCGCCGCCTACATTATAGCTATTAACCCCTAATCTGCCGACCGCAAATCGCCGCCACTATAATAAATGTATTAACCCCTAAACCGCCGCACTCCCGCCTCGCAAACACTATAATACATTTTATTAACCCCTAATCTGCCCTCCCTAACATCGCCGCCACCTACCTACAATTATTAACCCCTAATCTCCCGCCCCCATCGTCGCCGCTACTATAATAAGGTTATTAACCCCTAAACCTAAGTCTAACCCTAACCCTAACACCCCCTAACTTAAATATAATTTAAATAAAACGAAATAAGTTTACTATAGTTAAATAAATGAATCCTATTTAAAACTAAAGACTTACCTGTAAAATAAACCCTAAGATAGCTACAATATAAATTATAATTATATTGTAGCTATTTTAGGATTTATATTTATTTTACAGGCAACTTTGTATTTATTTTAACTAGGTACAATAGTTATTAAATAGTTAATAACTATTTAATAACTACCTAGCTAAAATAAATACAAATTTACCTGTAAAATAAATCCTAACCTAAGTTACACTAACACCTAACACTACACTATCATTAAATTAACTAAATAAATGAATCATATTTAAAACAAAATACTTACCTGTAAAATAAACCCTAATATAGCTGCAATATAACTAATAGTTACATTGTAGCTATTTTAGCATTTATATTTATTTTACAGGCAACTTTGTATTTATTTTAACTAGGTACAAAAGCTATTAAATAGTTATTGACTAATTAATAGCTACCTAGTTAAAATAATTACAAAATTACCTGTAAAATAAATCCTAACCTAAGTTACAATTAAACCTAATTAACTACAAGTACCTACAATTATCTACAATTAAATAAACTAAAGTACAAAACCCCCCACTAAATTACAAAAAAAAACAAACACTAAATTACAAAAAATAAAAAAATATTACAAGAATTTTAAACTAATTACACCTAATCTAAGCCCCCTAATAAAATAACAAAGCCCCCCAAAATAAAAAAAATGCCCTACCCTATACTAAATTACAAAAGTTAACAGCTCTATTACCTTACCAGCCCTGAACAGGGCCCTTTGCGGGGCATGCCCCAAAGAAAACAGCTCTTTTGCCTGTAAAAAAAAAAACACAATCCCCCCCCACATTACAACCCACCACCCACATACCCCTACTCTAACCCAAACCCCCCTTAAATAAACCTAACACTACCCCCCTGAAGATCTCCCTACCTTGAGTCGTGTTCACCCAGCCGGGCCGAAGTCTTCATCCGATGGGGCAGAAGAGGACATCCAGACCGGCAGAAGTCTTCATCCAAGCGGGGCAAGAAGAGGTCTTCCATCCATCATACAAGTACCAAAATACAAACAAACACTAAATTACAAAAAATAATAAAATATTACAATAATTTTAAACTAATTACACCTAATCTAAGCCCCCTACTAGCTATTAATATAGCTTCAATATAACTAATAGTTACATTGTAGCTATTTTAGGATTTATATTTATTTTACAGGCAACTTTGTATTTATTTTAACTAGGTACAATAGCTATTAAATAGTTAATAACTATTTAATAACTACCTAGCTAAAATAAATACAAATTTACCTGTAAAATAAATCATAACCTAAGTTACAATTACACCTAACACTACACTATCATTAAATTAACTAAATAAATGAATCCTATATAAAACTAAAGACTTACCTGTAAAATAAACCCTAATATAGCTGCAATATAACTAATAGTTACATTGTAGCTATTTTAGCATTTATATTTATTTTACAGGCAACTTTGTATTTATTTTAACTAGGTACAAAAGCTATTAAATAGTTATTGACTAATTAATAGCTACCTAGTTAAAATAATTACAAAATTACCTGTAAAATAAATCCTAACCTAAGTTACTATTAAACCTAACTCTACACTATCATTAAATAAATTAACTACAAGTACCTACAATTAAATACAATGAAATAAACTAAACTAAAGTACAAAAAAAACAAACACTAAATTACAAAAAATAAAAAAAATTACAAGAATTTTAAACTAATTACACCTAATCTAAGCCCCCTAATAAAATAACAAAGCCCCCCAAAATAAAAAAATGCCCTACCCTATACTAAATTACAAAAGTAATCAGCTCTATTACCTTACCAGCCCTGAACAGGGCCTTTTGCGGGGGCATGCCCCATAGAAAACAGCTCTTTTGCCTGTAAAAAAAAACACAATACCCCCCCCCACATTACAACCCACCACCCACATACCCCTACTCTAACCCAAACCCCCCTTAAATAAACCTAACACTACCCCCCTGAAGATCTCTCTACCGTGTCTTCACCCAGCGGGCCGAAGTCTTCATCCGATCGGGCAGAAGAGGACATCCAGACCGGCAGAAGTCTTCATCCAAGCGGGGCAAGAAGAGGTCTTCCATCCATCAGAAGTCTTGATCCAGGCGGCATCTTCTCTGTTCATCCATCCGGAGCGGAGCGGCAGCATCCTGAAGACATCCCACGCAGAGCATCCTCTTCTTTCTTGATCCGACGACTAGGTGACTGTACCTTTAAGTGACGTCATCCAAGATGGCGTCCCTTGAATTCCGATTGGCTGATAGGATTCTATCAGCCAATCGGAATTAAGGTATGAAAAATCTGATTGGCTGATTCAATCAGCCAATCAGATTCAAGTTCAATCCGATTGGCTGATCCAATCAGCCAATCAGATTGAGCTCGCATTCTATTGGCTGATCGGAACAGCCAATAGAATGCGAGGTCAATCTGATTGGCTGATTCCATCAGCCAATCGGATTGAACTTGAATCTGATTGGCTGATTAAATCAGCCAATCAGATTTTTCCTACCTTAATTCCGATTGGCTGATAGAATCCTATCAGCCAATCGGAATTCAAGGGACGCCATCTTGGATGACGTCACTTAAAGGTACAGTCACCTAGTCGTCGGATCAAGAAAGAAGAGGATGCTCTGCGTGGGATGTCTTCAGGATGCTGCCGCTCCGCTCCGGATGGATGAACAGAGAAGATGCCGCCTGGATCAAGACTTCTGATGGATGGAAGACCTCTTCTTGCCCCGCTTGGATGAAGACTTCTGCCGGTCTGGATGTCCTCTTCTGCCCGATCGGATGAAGACTTCGGCCCGCTGGGTGAAGACACGGTAGAGAGATCTTCAGGGGGGTAGTGTTAGGTTTATTTAAGGGGGGTTTGGGTTAGAGTAGGGGTATGTGGGTGGTGGGTTGTAATGTGGGGGGGGTATTGTGTTTTTTTTTACAGGCAAAAGAGCTGTTTTCTATGGGGCATGCCCCGCAAAAGGCCCTGTTCAGGGCTGGTAAGGTAATAGAGCTGATTACTTTTGTAATTTAGTATAGGGTAGGGCATTTTTTTATTTTGGGGGGCTTTGTTATTTTATTAGGGGGCTTAGATTAGGTGTAATTAGTTTAAAATTCTTGTAATTTTTTTTATTTTTTGTAATTTAGTGTTTGTTTTTTTTGTACTTTAGTTTAGTTTATTTCATTGTATTTAATTGTAGGTACTTGTAGTTAATTTATTTAATGATAGTGTAGAGTTAGGTTTAATAGTAACTTAGGTTAGGATTTATTTTACAGGTAATTTTGTAATTATTTTAACTAGGTAGCTATTAAACAGTAAATATCTATTTAATAGCTATTGTACCTAGTTAAAATAAATACAAAGTTGCCTGTAAAATAAATATAAATGCTAAAATAGCTACAATATAACCATTAGTTATATTGTAGCTATATTAGGGTTTATTTTACAGGTAAGTATTTAGTTTTATATAGGATTAATTTATTTAGTTAATTTAATGATAGTGTAGTGTTAGGTGTAATTGTAACTTAGGTTAGGGTTTATTTTACAGGTAAATTTGTAATTATTTTAGCTAGGTAGTTATTAACTATTTAATAGCTATTGTACCTAGTTAAAATAAATACAAAGTTGCCTGTAAAATAAATATAAATCCTAAAATAGTTACAATGTAACTATTAGTTATATTGTAGCTATATTAATAGCTAGTAGGGGGCTTAGATTAGGTGTAATTAGTTTAAAATTATTGTAATATTTTATTATTTTTGCTAATTTAGTGTTTGTTTGTTTTTTTGTACTTTTCTGATGGATGGAAGACCTCTTCTTGCCCCGCTTGGATGAAGACTTCTGCCAGTCTGGATGTCCTCTTCTGCCCCATCGGATGAAGACTTCGGCCCGGCTGGGTGAACACGACTCAAGGTAGGGAGATCTTCAGGGGGGTAGTGTTAGGTTTATTTAAGGGGGGTTTGGGTTAGAGTAGGGGTATGTGGGTGGTGGGTTGTAATGTGGGGGGAGGGATTGTGTTTTTTTTTTACAGGCAAAAGAGCTGTTTTCTTTGGGGCATGCCCCGCAAAGGGCCCTGTTCAGGGCTGGTAAGGTAATAGAGCTGTTAACTTTTGTAATTTAGTATAGGTTAGGGCATTTTTTTTATTTTGGGGGGCTTTGTTATTTTATTAGGGGGCTTAGATTAGGTGTAATTAGTTTAAAATTCTTGTAATATTTTTTTATTTTTTGTAATTTAGTGGGGGGGGTTTGTACTTTAGTTTAGTTTTTTTAATTGCATTTAATTGTAGGTACTTGTAGTTAATTTATTTAATGATAGTGTAGTGTTAGGTTTAATTGTAACTTAGGTTAGGATTTATTTTACAGGTAATTTTGTAATTATTTTAACTAGGTAGCTATTAAATAGTCAATATCTATTTAATAGCTATTGAACCTAGTTAAAATGAATACAAAGTTGCCTGTACAATAAATATAAATGCTAAAATAGCTACAATGTAACTATTAGTTATATTGCAGCTATATTAGGGTTTATTTTACAGGTAAGTCTTTAGTTTTATATAGGATTCATTTATTTAGTTAATTTAATGATAGTGTAGTGTTAGGTGTAATTGTAACTTAGGTTATGATTTATTTTACAGGTAAATTTGTATTTATTTTAGCTAGGTAGTTATTAAATAGTTATTAACTATTTAATAACTCTTGTACCTAGTTAAAATAAATACAAAGTTGCCTGTAAAATACATATAAATCCTAAAATAGCTACAATGTAACTATTAGTTATATTGAAGCTATATTAATAGCTAGTAGGGGGCTTAGATTAGGTGTAATTAGTTTAAAATTATTGTAATATTTTATTATTTTTTGTAATTTAGTGTTTGTTTGTATTTTGGTACTTGTATGATGGATGGAAGACCTCTTCTTGCCCCACTTGGATGAAGACTTCTGCCGGTCTGGATGTCCTCTTCTGCCCCATCGGATGAAGACT
The DNA here is from genome assembly GCF_027579735.1 of Bombina bombina. Taxonomy (NCBI): domain Eukaryota; kingdom Metazoa; phylum Chordata; class Amphibia; order Anura; family Bombinatoridae; genus Bombina; species Bombina bombina. Next base: position 185,455,608 of record NC_069499.1, on the reverse strand, counting down.
TCGGCCCGGCTGGGTGAACACGACTCAAGGTAGGGAGATCTTCAGGGGGGTAGTGTTAGGTTTATTTAAGGGGGGTTTGGGTTAGAGTAGGGGTATGTGGGTGGTGGGTTGTAATGTGGGGGGGGGATTGTGTTTTTTTTTTACAGGCAAAAGAGCTGTTTTCTTTGGGGCATGCCCCGCAAAGGGCCCTGTTCAGGGCTGGTAAGGTAATAGAGCTGTTAACTTTTGTAATTTAGTATAGGGTAGGGCATTTTTTTTATTTTGGGGGGCTTTGTTATTTTATTAGGGGGCTTAGATTAGGTGTAATTAGTTTAAAATTCTTGTAATATTTTTTTATTTTTTGTAATTTAGTGGGTTTTTTTTTTGTAATTTAGTGGGGGGGTTTTGTACTTTAGTTTATTTAATTGTAGATAATTGTAGGTACTTGTAGTTAATTAGGTTTAATTGTAACTTAGGTTAGGATTTATTTTACAGGTAATTTTGTAATTATTTTAACTAGGTAGCTATTAATTAGTCAATAACTATGTAATAGCTATTGTACCTAGTTAAAATAAATACAAAGTTGTCTGTAAAATAAATATAAATGCTAAAATAGCTACAATGTAACTATTAGTTATATTGCAGCTATATTAGGGTTTATTTTACAGGTAAGTCTTTAGTTTTAAATAGGATTCATTTATTTAGTTAATTTAATGATAGTGTAGTGTTAGGTGTTAGTGTAACTTAGGTTAGGATTTATTTTACAGGTAAATTTGTATTTATTTTAGCTAGGTAGTTATTAAATAGTTATTAACTATTTAATAACTATTGTACCTAGTTAAAATAAATACAAAGTTGCCTGTAAAATAAATATAAATGCTAAGATAGCTACAATGTAACTATTAGTTATATTGCAGCTATCTTAGGGTTTATTTTACAGGTAAGTCTTTAGTTTTAAATAGGATTCATTTATTTAACTATAGTAAACTTATTTCGTTTTATTTAAATTATATTTAAGTTAGGGGGTGTTAGGGTTAGGGTTAGACTTAGGTTTAGGGGTTAATAACCTTATTATAGTAGCGGCGACGATGGGGGCGGGAGATTAGGGGTTAATAATTGTAGGTAGGTGGCGGCGATGTTAGGGAGGGCAGATTAGGGGTTAATAAAATGTATTATAGTGTTTGCGAGGCGGGAGTGCGGCGGTTTAGGGGTTAATACATTTATTATAGTGGCGGCGATTTGCGGTCGGCAGATTAGGGGTTAATACTTGTAGTTAGATTGCGGCGACGTTGGGGGAGGCAGATTAGGGGTTAATAACTATAATGTAGGGGTCGGCGGTGTTAGGGACAGCAGATTAGGGGTTAATAGCTATAATGTAGGCGGCGGCGATATCGGGTCGGCAGATTAGGGGTTAATACTTGTAGTTAGATTGCGGCGACGTTGGGGGGAGGCAGATTAGGGGTTAATAACTATAATGTAGGGGTCGGCGGTGTTAGGGACAGCAGATTAGGGGTTAATAGCTATAATGTAGGCGGCGGTGATATCGGGTCGGCAGATTAGGGGTTAATACTTGTAGTTAGATTGCGGCGACGTTGGGGGAGGCAGATTAGGGGTTAATAACTATAATGTAGGGGTCGGCGGTGTTAGGGACAGCAGATTAGGGGTTAATAGCTATAATGTAGGCGGCGGCGATATCGGGTCGGCAGATTAGGGGTTAATACTTGTAGTTAGATTGCGGCGACGTTGGGGGGAGGCAGATTAGGGGTTAATAACTATAATGTAGGGGTCGGCGGTGTTAGGGACAGCAGATTAGGGGTTAATAGCTATAATGTAGGCGGCGGTGATATCGGGTCGGCAGATTAGGGGTTAATACTTGTAGTTAGATTGCGGCGACGTTGGGGGAGGCAGATTAGGGGTTAATAACTATAATGTAGGGGTCGGCGGTGTTAGGGACAGCAGATTAGGGGTTAATAGCTATAATGTAGGTGGCGGCGATATTCGGTCGGCAGATTAGGGGTTAATAAAATAATGTAGGTGTCAGCGATAGCGGAGGCAGCAGATTAGGGGTTAATAAGTGTTAGATTAGGGGTGTTTAGAGACTCGGGGTACATGTTAGGGTGTTAGGTGCAGACTTAGTGTTTCCCCATAGGAAACAATGGGGCTGCGGTGTTAGGTTTTTTTTCAGCCGAAACTCCCATTGTTTCCTATGGGGAAATGCCGAATCTTAACGAGCTAATTCGGATTTATTCGGAGATACGGCAGCTATTTCGGATTCATTCGGTAGATTCGGAAGTATTTTAATTCGGAAATCCGAATCGATCCGAATCTCCGAATTTACCGAATTTACCGAATTTCCGAATTAATCCGAAACGAACCGCACATGTCTAATTTACAGTGCTGTCCCTGTACTAGTACACAACATTATACTAAGACCTTCGGCCATTATAAGCAATGATGTTCAAGAGTAAAGAAAAAAAAAACTTACTTAATACAGTCAAAGAAAAAACCTTATATGTATATATAACAAGAACAAAAAACAAAAAAAGATCATTCAGACAATTCAAACATTAAATGGACACTCCAAAAAGTTTTTTTCTCCTATTTACTCAGAGGGCACCTATTACATATGCTAAAAGACGCTGGTGCAAAAAAGCACTCCACTATAACAGAGACACTTTACATATATATAAGCTGTTGTACAAGGAGCTTATAAAAGTTCTCTCTATTTGTCAGCACTTGTTATTGTGCAGTAATGCACCAGCATCCATCAGTATATTCAAAATTCTCATCGTGACAGCAATATCGCATCACTAATACATATGCGCTAGCATCTACCAATGTGTCCAATATGTCCCATATTATGTGCCACAATAGATGCAGCAATTATCTGGCTATTCACATAGTCAGTCATAATAGTATACCCTGGTGTCATAGTTATTAGATCTCACAATACAATATAATATAATACACCATTTTGGGTACGGTCTCCTGCAAGGTTCAACTCTAATGGTATCTGTAGATAACAAAATCTAAAAGTTAGTGTGAAAACACATACAATGATTAAATATATCCAAAATACCTATTGGCTTGTGCCCAATGGTGTCCCCAAAAAAACCAATATAGCTACCTTAAGTTTTGCAATATACAAATATCATGGAAAAAGGAAAAGAGGAAATCCTCTCCTATATCAGATATAGCTATACGGTCAGATGCACCATGTACACAAACCAATTACTCACATATTGGATGAACCCAATGCAAATAGGCAGATGCCCAAACTCAGACCCCCCAACTAGGTACAGAACAGTGACACTTAATTCCTTTAGCATGATGTCTGAAACTAACTAATGCAGGGAATTGAGAAACATACATATCTATATTTATATTTTTATTTATTTATTTACACATAGAAGGGGGGATAACTCCATGTTCATTCAGCTAAGCAATCAAAAAAATGCTGACTAGCCTCATTCAAACCCATGAGTCATGGGATAGTGGGAATACTGGTGTTAGCAGTAATAGTAATAGATTAGACAAAGTAACTAATGTCCCATTCTTTATTTAATCCTAAAGGGACCCTGGTCTTAAGTTTAAATATCCAGTAGAGTTCTTTCTTGTCCAATATCTTAAATCTATCACCACCTCTAATCGGGGTTAATGCTTTATCAATTGCCTTGATGCTGAAATCTCCAACATTTGTGAAATGTATCCCATTGAAATGCTGGGCTATGCTTGAGTCTTTGTTGTAATTCTTAACATCATTAAAATGTTCTCTTGCTCGTGTACCCAATTGTCTACTAGTTTTTCCTACATATTGACAATGGCATATCAAACATTCCAATAGGTACACAACGAATGTTGATCTACAGTTGGCATAAAAGTCTATATCATAGCTACATCCATCAACCGTGGATTTGAACTTTTTGTTCCCATCAATCATGTTACAAGTCAAGCAAGCCCTGCCTCCACACCGAAAATTGCCTATTGTATTAAGCCATGTCCTCATACTCCTTGTTCTCATGACCATGCTAGGTGCTAATGATTTTGCCAAGGTGACAGGTTTTTTTGAGACAAATTTACATCTACTTATTGTATCCTTCAGTATCTCATCTGTTGCCAAGAGCTGTAAATTATTTTTAAGTATCCTGACAACCTGTGGAAATTGTCTGGTGTACTCTGTAGAGAATAAAACATCACCTTGTTGTACACCTACCTTATTATTTTTTTTGTTTAATGTATGAGCATTAGATTGTCCTATCTCTAACCTAGCTGCATTAAGGAGTTCCGGATCATAACCCCTTTTCTCCGGCCTTTTACACAACAAAATAAACATCCAAGTTTTTTGTATTCCTTTTTAACCTGATAAGTTGACCCCTTGGAATAGCACGTATTAGATGTCGTGGATGACATGATCTCGCATGTAAGATCGTGTTGCCAGCACTCTGTTTTCTAAACGTTTTTGAGATAACTACATTGTTTATAACATCACCACTCAGCGTGACATCCAAGAAGTCAACACTTATCCGGTCAAATATACCCACAAACTTTAGACTCATCTCATTAGCGTTGAGTGGTGATGTTATAAACAATGTAGTTATCTCAAAAACGTTTAGAAAACAGAGTGCTGGCAACACGATCTTACATGCGAGATCATGTCATCCACGACATCTAATACGTGCTATTCCAAGGGGTCAACTTATCAGGTTAAAAAGGAATACAAAAAACTTGGATGTTTATTTTGAACAGTCTTTAGAGTTGTGTAAAAGGCTGGAGAAAAGGGGTTATGATCCGGAACTCCTTAATGCAGCTAGGTTAGAGACAGGACAATCTAATGCTCATACATTAAACAAAAAAGATAATAAGGTAGGTGTACAACAAGGTGATGTTTTATTCTCTACAGAGTACACCAGACAATTTCCACAGGTTGTCAATATACTTAAAAATAATTTACAGCTCTTGGCAACAGATGAGATACTGAAGGATACAATAAGTAGATGTAAATTTGTCTCAAAAAAAACTGTCACCTTGGCAAAATCATTAGCACCTAGCATGGTCATGAGAACAAGGAGTATGAGGACATGGCTTAATACAATAGGCAATTTTCGGTGTGGAGGCAGGGCTTGCTTGACTTGCAACATGATTGATGGGAACAAAAAGTTCAAATCCACGGTTGATGGATGTAGCTATGATATAGACTTTTATGCCAACTGTAGATCAACATTCATTGTGTACCTATTGGAATGTTTGATATGCCATTGTCAATATGTAGGAAAAACTAGTAGACAATTGGGTACACGAGCAAGAGAACATTTTAATGATGTTAAGAATTACAACAAAGACTCAAGCATAGCCCAGCATTTCAATGGGATACATTTCACGAATGTTGGAGATTTCAGCATCAAGGCAATTGATAAAGCATTAACCCCGATTAGAGGTGGTGATAGATTTAAGACATTGGACAAGAAAGAACTCTACTGGATATTTAAACTTAAGACCAGGGTCCCTTTAGGATTAAATAAAGAATGGGACATTAGTTACTTTGTCTAATCTATTACTATTACTACTAACACCAGTATTCCCACTATCCCATGACTCATGGGTTTGAATGAGGCTAGTCAGCATTTTTTTGATTGCTTAGCTGAATGAACATGGAGTTATCCCCCCTTCTATGTGTAAATAAATAAATACAAATATAAATATAGATATGTATGTTTCTCAATTCCCTGCATTAGTTAGTTTCAGACATCATGCTAAAGGAATTAAGTGTCATCGTTCTGTACCTAGTTGGGGGGTCTGAGTTTGGGCATCTGCCTATTTGCATTGGGTTCATCCAATATGTGAGTAATTGGTTTGTGTACATGGTGCATCTGACCGTATAGCTATATCTGATATAGGAGAGGATTTCCTCTTTTCCTTTTTCCATGATATTTGTATATTGCAAAACTTAAGGTAGCTATATTGGTTTTTTTGGGGACACCATTGGGCACAAGCCAATAGGTATTTTGGATATATTTAATCATTGTATGTGTTTTCACACTAACTTTTAGATTTCGTTATCTACAGATACCATTAGAGTTGAACCTTGCAGGAGACCGTACCCAAAATGGTGTATTATATTATATTGTATTGTGAGATCTAATAACTATGACACCAGGGTATACTATTATGACTGACTATGTGAATAGCCAGATAATTGCTGCATCTATTGTGGCACATAATATGGGACATATTGGACACATTGGTAGATGCTAGCGCATATGTATTAGTGATGCGATATTGCTGTCACGATGAGAATTTTGAATATACTGATGGATGCTGGTGCATTACTGCACAATAACAAGTGCTGACAAATAGAGAGAACTTTTATAAGCTCCTTGTACAACAGCTTATATATATGGAAAGTGTCTCTGTTATAGTGGAGTGCTTTTTTGCACCAGCGTCTTTTAGCATATGTAATAGGTGCCCTCTGAGTAAATAGGAGAAAAAACTTTTTGGAGTGTTCCTTTAATGTTTGAATTGTCTGAATTATCTTTTTTTGTTTTTGTTCTTGTTATATATACATATAAGGTTGTTTTTTTTCATTTATTTATTTTATTTTCTTTACTCTTGAACATCATTGCTTATAATGGCCGAAGGTCTTAGTAGAATGTTGTGTACTAGTACAGGGACAGCACTGTAAATGAGATGTTTTTTGTTCTGTTTTTATATACACACATGTTTTTGTTTTTCACTGTACTTTATTTTTATGTTTTAAATTTAGTTATGTGTGGGCAAGAGTGTGGGCAGGTATTACCTGATATAAGGATAGGTTGTGTACATGCTCATTATGTCTCTGATGAAGCGCCACTAGAGGGCGGGAAACGCGTCAGACACCTTTTTGCTATGTTTGCTTCTTTTCATCTGTATGCAATAAATTTGCTTTGATATTTGAACTTTTGTGCAGCTCTTCCGTTCTTCTTGTAACAGAGTAACCAACTCTGGCTTTCTGTACCATGGGCAGAAATGTGTTAGGAAACAAAGCAAGCCACTACTCTACTGAAGAGATTGACGTGGACTCAGCTAAACCCAAATCCTTGCTTGCAAGGAAAAGTACCCGAAAAAGGAATTCATTTCTTCAGACACCAAACTTCACCTCCTCCATTGACAGAGGCAAAGAGAATGACTGGGGATTATGGGTAGGGGAGTAACACTTAAAGGGGCAGTAAACTTACAAACAAGTGTTATATAATTCTGCACATAGTGCAGAATTATATAACATAAGCTTAGTGGAAGATTTATACATTAAAGGATTCCAGAGAATTTTTATTTAAAAGTAAATTTTTCCAGAACGCCGCTCCTTGCCCTACTGAGGGGGTCTGGTTTTTCCTCAGCGCATCGCGGCAACACTGTCTAGTCACAGCATGCCTGGTCGCACCATTAAACTGAATGTAGCTCGCTTCTGCTACTAGACCAGAGCAGGAGCGAGCTACATTCAGTTTAACATTCAGTTTAATAACGCGACTGGGCACGCTGTGACTAGACAGTGTTGCCGCGATGTGCTGAGGAAAAAACAGACCCGCTCAGTAGAGCAAGGAGCGGCATTCTGGAAAAATGAACTTTTAAATAAAAATTCTTTGCAATCCTTTAATGTATAAATCTGCCACTAAGCTAATGTTATATAATTCTGCACTATGTATGCTTACTGCCCCTTTAACAGCTTTGCTGTGGTGCTCTTTACTGCTGGCCAGGAGTGATATTCCCACTAGTAATTTAATGACGTTGTGGACTCTCCATATCTTAGGAAAGAAATATGAATATTTCACATTACAATGTTCTTCACATAGATGAATATGTTTTATTTTTTCATAAATAACTGTTTCTATATATATATATATATGGTGTTGTTTTTGGTGCAATATATATTTATGCCTATATATATATATATATATATATATATATATATATATATATATATATATATATATATATATATTTATATATATATATGTAAGTAATTATATATAGGTATAGATATATAAAAATATATATAGGAATATATTTAAAAATACATAAAACATATTCTGTGATATGCAGAACATTGGAATGTAAAATATTTACAGTAAAAACACTGTATAACACTTTATTAAAATAATATTGCATAAATATGGTTTCAATGTTTTAATCTACTTAACTGCAAAGGTCTCCAATGCACTTATATATATGTCTATGTATGTGTACATATATATTTATATGTGTATATAATTGTCTGTAAATACATATATACACATATACATACATAAATATATATTTACACACATATATATATATATATATATATATATATATATGTGTGTATATATATGTATATATATATATATATGTATATATATATATATGCATACATATACATTTTTAGACATGTATATGTATGTATCTAAATATTAAAGCCCTTTGTCTGCCTTTCTATTTCTAGCACCTGAGATCTCATATCTTTGAGCCTTTAAAACTTTTGTGTGCAATATTTTATGTTAATAATTCTTAGATTTTTGATGTGTTTTGTTTGTTAGTGAAACAGTTAACCAGACTTCTAAAGACACAGTAATCATTCTATTGTAAATTGCGATCTGCGCTAAAGCAATCGCGTTTACTTTTAACTCGTATTACCAGCGGTAAAACCAATAAGCGTAAACACCCTCAATAAATGTTTGGACTCCATTCGTACTCTGGTCCTTAAAGGGACACTGGACCCAAATTTTTTTCTTTCGTGATTCAGATTGAGCATGAAATTTTAAGCAACTTTCTAATTTACTCCTATTATCAAATTTTCTTCATTCTCTTGGTATCTTTATTTGAAATGCACGAATGTAAGTTTAGATGCCGGCCCATTTTTGGTGAACAACTTGGGTTGTCCTTGCTGATTGGTGGATAAATTCATCCACCAATAAAAAAAAGTGCTGTCCAGAGTACTGAAACCAAAAAAAGCTTAGATGCCTTCTTTTTCAAATAAAGATAGCAAGAGAATGAAGAAAAATGATAATAGGAGCAAATTAGAAAGTTGCTTAAAATTGCATTTTCTTTCTGAATTACAAAAGAAAAAAACAATTTTTTTCCGATCGTGATTCAGATAGAGCATGACATTTTAAGCAACTTTCTAATTTACTCCTATTATAACATTTTCTTCATTCTCTTGGTATCTTTATTTGAAATGCAAGAATGTAAGTTTAGATGCCGGCCCATTTTTGGTGAACAACCTGGGTTGTTCTTGCTGATTGGTGGATAAATTCATCCACCAATAAAAAAGTGCTTTCCAGAGTCTCAACCAAAAAAAGCCTAGATGCCTTCTTTTTTAAATAAAGATAGCAAGAAAACGAAGAAAATGTGATAATAGGAGTAAATTAGAAAGTTGCTTAAAATTGCATGCTCTATCTGAATCACGAAAGAAAACATTCGGGTTCAGTGTCCCTTTAATCAGTAACCTGTGGGAAAAGAGATTTCTGATGGATTCATTAGCAGCCTTGATACAAAGTATCTGATAGGCTATTGCAGTTCAAATTAAGAAATACAAATAAACCAGAGGAAACAGGGTTCTCTGATTTGAATGGCCTCTAATTTGAAACTCCTGTGTAAACCTGTACAAATCACTTTGAACAGTTCTTCTAAGATAGTGGAATAGAGCCTTTTAAACTAAAACACCTGTTTTGCTCAGATAGGAAATTCAACATTACGCCTAGAGCGAAAAGGAAAAAATAATCAGGCTGCTCACTGACTTTTAGAGTAATGTGTTTGCACTGCTTCAGTGCCAGCACTGGCTTTATTGCTTTCTTTTGCCTTAGAGCAAATGTCATCTATTCAGAAATGTCCTGACATTAGTCCCTAGGGAACATACTCAGTAAACTGTTTTTGTTTGTTTGTTTTCTGTTACCAGCACTATTAACAAATTGTATAGAGTCCTAATTACAAAATAAAATGGCACAATTGTTGACACAAATAAGATATTTAATGTCACCAAAAAAATGGGACAAAATCTGAGCTAGTGGAAAAAATTTTTTTTAACTAAGACAATGGTTAATCAACCATAAAAGGTTTAATGAAGTATAATAAAACAGGATTGTGCTTTACATTTATTATTTATTTTGTCTGTGTTTAATGTTAAATAGCTGTGAAAATTGTGCATGTTCCATTCCCTCTTGAGTGGTTGTTGTGCCTCCATTATACTTACTCATATTAACCCTCCAACATTCTACCCAGTGATTGCTTAGATCAGAGCACAAGTTCATTTACATCTGTCCCTAACTGGCCACAGCAAAGCAGACCAAGGACATGAATTCTAACACACAATGCAAAATGTATATCTAAGAACTAGTTATATTGCAAGCCAAGTGGTGTTAGGTAATCCATTGCTAAATTTAGCAATAGACCAGGGAGCAATACACCTCTCTATAAGAAGATGCCCCTACTCATCTGCCTACACTGAATAATGATAAATATATCCCTAAGAATTCTTTGTGTAACTAGTACATTAAGTTTACTAACCTTCTTTATACATAGTGGTCACATTAAAACAGTTTTACCATATGACTGCTAATTAAATATGCATTAGCTGGACTCAGCCCATAGGTTCATTAGAAGTGCCATGTGCATATAGCTGCCAACCACAACCATGCCCTGCTTGCAAATCCCACAGGGACATGCCTGGTGGAGCAAGGTTAACAATAAAGGGTTAAATTCCTATATGATTGATCGTGCACACTAGAAAAATATCAGATTGTATATTGGAACAGTCTCTCATATGATGCATGGACAGTGTAAATTTTGGAGATCAAAATCCACCTCATACAAGTTATCAACTAAATATTGACATCAAATTCAACAGCTAAAGATGCTTGCTAAATGCTCAACATCAATAGATTAATTAATCACACACACCGTATAAACAGTAATGATATTGGCCTTCGATCTACTTACCCTAGGACCTAAAAACAAGACAGCGATGCCCATGCTAACAATGGCCCTTTCTGGTGCCCATTGAATCTTACAAAATACTGAACACACTACGAAAACATATCTGCAAGATATCAACAATCACAACAAGTAGAGACGGTGGAGACGGTCAGGAAAGGAGATAATGCTGAACCAGCACAATGAGGATGAATGGCCCAGTTGGTTGGTGAGAGCGACTGGACAATCTGGAGGGCAGTGGTATTTTTTTGTGTGTATCAATTGGGTTTTCGGTGATTGTAAAAGGTGCTGTTGTGGGAAAATGGAGATCAAATATTGTGGGAAATATCAAAAGTGTACCGACTTAAAAGGATACTCAAGTCAAAATAAACTTGTATGATTCAGAAAGATCAGGTAGTTTTAGTATTATTATTATTTATTTATTTATAAAACACCAATAAATTCTAAGACATCTTACAATTTACTTCAATTATCAAATTTTGCACAGTCTTATTATACAAACACTTTCTGGGGAGCACAATCCTAATGAGCATGTGCACAAGCTCACAGGGTATATGTATACTAGTCTGTGATTGGCTGATGTCTGTCACATGATACAGGGGGCCAGAAAATGGGAGAAAATTTTAAAAATCTACTGCTTTTATGAAATTCAGAGTAGGTGTTAAATCATTGTATTTTTATTATGCACGTATTAATTATGCAATTCTACTGCATTGAGTGGAATTGTAATCAATTTGCTAAAAAAACTAAAAATGCCAGATCCTGTTTTTTCAATATCAAGTGAGAATTATTGATGGATTGAAATTGAAGCCAAAAGGTTTTACAGAAATAGAAAACTATAATTGTACGTTAGAAAATGAGACTAACTATTGGTTTGAGGACTAGCAAGATCTCTCATAGATTGGTTTGTTAGAATTGAATAAAAAATTATGTTGAAAGAAATGTTAATAAGATGTTAATAAGGTGAAATATAATATCTACTAGTGCATTTGAGTTTCTGTTAAATCTATTAATTTGTATTAATGATTGAGAATAAATCTTTTAGACACAAGGAAGCACTTGTCCCGTGTTTAATTACCCTTCATTTATTCTAGCGTGCTTTTCCCATCTTTTGGTAATTACTGCAAAGATTAGTCTGGAAACTCTTCATTTTCTACTGGCAAGAAAATCAATGTATCTTGTTGCAAGATGTGAGAGGTGTTTCTCTGACTGTATATTAGAATGTTATAATATTTACTACTATCTTACTGGTATTATTAACGGGGTAAATGGCTGAATGCTTCCTTGGTGATTTTAGCACATTACTTTTAACTTGATGAAGCAGATGTCAGTTCATCAATATGTTTTCCTGTTATTTGTGTAAAAAAGATCGCACAAACTACTCTTTGGCAGGTATACTGCAGATTTGCTGCCTGCTGTTATGTCTCTCCTTTTTTCATCTTTGCAAATTGTTTGAAAATGTGTGGAAAATGCAGCAAATAAGCAACATGATAATATTATATTTACACACACAAAATATGTATCTACATAAACTATTGCTATTGTCCTCAATTCTTCCTGTATTTGTCTGAAAAATGTTGTCCTGTCTCTTAAACATAATTGTATTATCATTGTACTTCTATCTTTTGTACCCATGGAAAGCACTGCAGAATTTTTTGGCACTTTGTAAATAAAGTAAAAGAATAATAATATTGTAAACTGCTTCGGCTTTTTGGTTGATTTTACAATATGTAAATCATAAATAATAAATTAGTTCCGCAGACTGTTACTTTGATATAAGATATTTAATTTGGTATTTGGCTACAAATATTCCTATACGTAGGTCACTTATAGCAAGTGAAGATTAAATAGCTGATATACTTGCCAACGTGCATAAAGCACCTGCCTCATTAAATGTGTCAGCTTGTGAATTCAAAGCATTATGTTTTCAAACACTTTTACTCTAGTCCCAAGATGCTGTTTGAAAACAGATTATATGCTATATTCAATACAGAGGTCAGCTGTATGTTTATGAGAAGGAGAAGATATTGCCCTAACAACATTGATTTTAGAAACTAGAAGCTGGGATTAATTACTTTTCTGCCTGTGTTTGACAATACCTATTGGTATAATGTACTTTCTGGAGACAACATTTCTAAAAAAAAGTCTGTTTTGACTACTATATGTGGGCTCAGGCCATTTAGCTTTTGAAATCGTATTTGATATTATTCATTTTAATATAAAACTGCATGAAATACAGATCAAACACTAATTACACTAAAAGTAAAAAATCTGGTTGAATCCAAGGGAGCAGAGTTACTATTTAAAAAACATACTGTACATTCTTTTAAAATGATACTAAACTATTTTTTTCTTTAATAAATCAGATCATGTCATTTTAAACAACTTACTAATTTACTCCTACTATCAATTTTTCTTCGTTCTCTTGCTATCTTTATTTAAAAAGCAGGAATTTAAAGCTTAGGAGCCAGCCCATTTTATGTTCAGCGCAATGGATAGTGCTTGCTTATTGGTGGCTACATTTAACAAACCAATAAGCAAGCATAACCTAGGTTCTCAATAAAAAAAATGGGCCATCTTTTGAGCTTTACATACCTGTTTTTAAAAAAAAAAAGATAGCAAGAGAACGAAGAAAAAATAAATAATAGGAGTAAATTAGAAAGTTGCTTAAAATTGCATGCTTTATCTGAATTAAAGAAAAATAAAATGGGTTTAGTGTCCCTTTAATTAAATGGGACACTAAACACCTTGCTGAAGATGGTATTTATGTCTTGTAAAAGAATAGCTATCAGCCAAGTCTAAACATTGTTAAAACAAATTAACATCAGGGCTGGATTGGCCTACCAGGATACCAGGAGATTTCCCGGTGGGCTGCAGCAGCTGGGGCTGGAAAGCTACAATTTAAAGGGGTGATTAATGGATGCAATTGGGTTTTAGGGTGAATATATAATATCAATCTGGCATTTTTATTTAATGCAAAGTAATATAATTTAATTCTGAAACAAATATTGGGAAAGGAGTATCCCAGTAATACCCCTTGAGAGAAATGGGGCCTGTGCATTCTGTCAGTATATTTATGAAAATCTTAGTAGTGCTATCCAAATAATATATCAGTTTATGGCAGGGTTATAAACACAATCTTATATTAATTTTCCTTAAAAATTGAAACCCTAATCAACCATGCATCTACTAGACCATACAATTAATATAAATATCTGAATTCTTTTATTTAGTTAATATCCATAAACATATTGAATTATATTCGCAATAAAAGGAAATGAAACAAAATTTATATGTGTTAAAACCAACTCTTAAGATATGCTATCCTTCTTACAAAACCCAGAAAAATATACCTTCACAATTCAGCCTTATTTATTTAATACAATGGGACTAAAACCTTTAACATCCAAGCAATACAATTCTAAACTGTGCTCTTTCAACAATAAGATAATATATATATATATATATTCTGCTATTTAACTGCAATTTATCTTAATACAGAATTAACTTACAATATCAGAACTTGCACAGATGATTTACTTAGCAAATCAGATACAGATTTAAACGATATATATATATATATATATATATATATATATATATATATATATATATATATATATATATATATATATATATATATATATATATATATATATATATATATAGGCTGTGAAATGCTAACTAAAACACACTGTTTCTTTAAATCTATTAAATACAAATTGACTATGCATATAACTTATCTTATAATAAAACTTTTATATACATCACCAAATAACAGCAATCCAGTTCCCAATTTTCGCAACGGATCCAATTTCACACCTCATATAAAATAAGTGTAATTGCAATGGAATAGGAGAAATATGGCCCACTTTGTTTTTGTAGTTTGACTGTGTCCCACGCAAAACAGTTTCAGTCAGTTACCAAACTTTGCAGCCAGTGTCCCTCTTCTTCCTTCTGCATCCACTATATAGTTTAATCATTGGTGTGAAATATGGGTGGCCCTTCGAAACCTTGTCCCTCTATTGGATAACTGGATATCCCATTTCCAACAGCCAAAAATCTTTCTGGCTGTAGTTCTCTCGTGGCAACACCGGGTGGCAGCATACAGTACAACATAGCAATACAATACAGCTTTTCTGAACTTTTTTTTTAAACAACTTAATTATTTTCATAAAGTGGTTATTTAATCAGATTACACTCTCTGCATTAAATATATATAACCCCAATTACAGATGGTTAATATTAGGTTATTTTTTCTGATTATTCTGATACCAAATATGTTATATTATTAACATTTTATTATACAGGTATACCTCACTTTACAGCGCTTCACTTTACAGCGATTCACTAATACAGCGCTTTGTGGAGCTGAAGTTCAACCTCCAAGGATTTTGAAACAGTGCTGTAATCATCATGAGATTGCTAGAAAAGTGTCTGGCACCATTTTGTTATGCTAAGTTCACTCTGTTTATAGCATTGCAGTGCAATCTATGTCTCAGTGCTATAGTCTGGCAAATTGTACTACAGTAATTGTCACTATTTTACAGGTGCAGTATTTATTGAATACTAATTGAATACTTGCTGTGCTAGTGTTAAACTAAATGTAGCACTATTGCACCCCTAATATATGTTAGTTCAAACATGTTTTCAGGATTTTAAACACTGAAAAGAAAGCTAAAACTGCCTTGTTTCACTTTAAGGCGGTTTTCACTTTACAGCGGGGCTCCGGTCCCTAACCCGCTGTATGAGCGGGGTATACCTGTATTAAGGTAATTTAATACTGCTAGTTATTAGCTTAAAATGCATTATAATTTTATCAGTATTCTGGCATTTCTTTGCAAATAACAGCTTATTTTTATATCTCCAGATTGGTAGTATTTAAAACTCCTGATATTCTGCATTCACCCAGATATAGTATGTGACATTTCTGTGTGTTTCTTCCTGAATACATAAATCCTGTTTATGTAGATCTGAAATAAAAATAAATGTTAATGATCACTTCTCTTCAGGTCCATAAACATCTATTCATGTTCTTAAACACACAGAGGCTAAGATATTCATGCTTTCAAAATATACACATATATACATATATATATATATATATATATATATATATATATATATATATATATATATTTATATATATATATATATATATATACACACACACATCTCATGTCCATTAAAACATATACAGTTGTTTTGAAATCATAATGTAAGCCATGTGCCTTCACTGTGTGCTGTATGTTCAGAGTCACACCTTAGCATTTGTCTGTGTTTTCTCTGTGTTATTTTAATCACCATATCTGGTAATTCCCAGGGTTAGTACTCGCACAGCATGAGCCACTCAAATAAATCTGTGCTAATTACCCGTCCCTTTTGAAAAATGCCTGTATTTTTCACATCTCCTCAGACGGATCGGCATCTTCCTTGGAGGAAACCAATATATGGGAATGTATCCTGCTCTAAGTATCAGCATGTTGTCATTTAACATTTGTTCCCAGGCAATCATGCAGAGGGTTAAAGAAACTGTGTTATATTTCAGTGTCTTGCTAAATTATACAATTGCATAATTTAGCATATTGAGTGTGTGAGATCTCCCAGAAACAAACCTTTGTCTACAGACCATGTGCACATCCACAGATTTATTAAATAAAGATAAATATACTTCTATATATTATTTAATAATATTTCAAATACCTTGACAATTCTACCGACTCAACAGAAAATAAGGCTGGTCTTCATATTTTTCCAGGGCTGCTTTTCATTCCCAGTCTGGCCCTGATTAACATCTTGGTTGCTGCAATTTATTTTTCAAAAGTCAAACTCCACACACTACTTGCTTTATTTGGAGGTGTCATTCTGGGCTTGACAAAGTCATCATGTCAGTATAAAGTGCATTGTTTTGCACTTCTTATCTGATAAATTTATTTAGGAAAAGATATGTAGCCTTAGCAAGACTGCAACTTTCAAGGATACCAAAAGCCATTTGGGAGTGCGAGAATTAGCCAAAAATGTGCTATTGTGATCACGTTGAATTGCAAAATATCCATTTTGGCCCTAAAAAGCTGCTCTTGGTAGATTGTGATCGACGCCTTAATACTCTACACTTTAATAAATAACAAAAACACACAAAGCGCCAAATATAAAGATGGATAATACAGGTACAAATCCCCTAATCCAGAATTCCAAAATCCAGAAATATACAGAAATACAGACTTCTTACATTTTTTTTAAAAATAACATTTTTTTACCACCAGTAAGTCACAATCTTCTCTGCCTGCCGCTGTGGTTTTTTTCTTTTTTTTCTGTTATAAAATACTAGTTTATAGATATTTACAACTACTTCCTTTCTAATTACAGTACTGTGCTATCTTTCTGAGGGCAAAAGATATTAGAAATGTTATAAAACTACCTTTAGCTTGCATGTATAAGCTGTATTATGACATGTAAATATTACCTAAATTACATAATATATTGTTGTTTACACTTGCTCCCATTTTACAGATGCAAATATACAAATATTTCAAAATCCAAAACCTGTTTACAGTCCCAAGCAGTTTGGATAAAGGATTTTGTACCTGTATATGATTTGGCAAAGAGGTACTCACTAATGCTGCGGCACTTCAATTTGCTGAATCAAACAGATTGAGCTCTCACAGTGGCTCAGCTCACAGGACTTCCGACTCAGGGTCTGGATCAGCGAAGGATTATTAAGACTCCAAAGTAGATTAAGTAAAAAGTTTAATATATGACAATAAAAAGCCCAACAGTGGCTATTTTAAAAACAAATCAACAATGAATGCAATGCGTTTCTTGGCTATTAATGATGTTTTATCAGGCATACAAACTCTAATAACAAGGAGTCATTTAAAGCCCTTAAAGGGACATGAAACCCAACATTTTTTCATGATTCAGGTAGAGAATACAATTTTAAACAACAGTCCAATTTACTTCTATTATTTAACTTGCTTAATTCTTCAGATATCCTTTGTTGAAGAAATAGCAATGCTCATGTGTGAGCGAATCACAGGAGGCATCTTTGTGCAGCCACCAATCAGCAGCTACTGAGCCTATTTAGATATGCTTTTCAACAAAGGGTATCAAGAGAATTAAGCAATTTAGATAAAAGAAGTTGTTTAAAATTGCATGCTCTTTCTAAATCATGAAAGATTAAATGTGGGTTTCATGTCCCTTTAACTGCCAATCGCACAACATCAAAATAATGACATCACCAGAAATGACTTAAGTGGTGCGTACATTTTAACAATCCTCTCTGTGCAGTATATAAATCAATTTTTTCACCTACAACAAAATACTATTTATAATGGAACGTGAAAAAAATGATATATAAAGACATTCTCTTATGTGAACCTAAGCACAAAGCCCTAATGTAAGTCAGACAAGTCATATGTAAGTCGGAGCAATAATGGATAAGGCAAGTCAAGCACAACACATCTCACCACATAGAACACGGTAAGTGGAGGAAAAAACAGCGCGTAGTCCCAACTCCTCACCCAATTATTATTATTGAACAAGAAAGATATGCTGAGACAGAAATTAGGTTATATATAGCAAATCTTGACTAGCTTGCAAGCCCTACAACTGGAGCTATTGCACATAAATATAGTGAGTAGTGACAGTGACTTTGGTGTCTCCATTAGTACAGCTGTAACACAATAGATTCAGACTATCCATGCATCAAAATGTAACATCTCCTCAGGTGACTAGTCAATATGACCAGCCAGATAAGGAGCTGCTGAAACCATCCATTAGTCCAGTGACACTAATCAAATTTAGTTTCTACCGCAATAAACCCTAATCACAGCTAACCCAGCCCACCAACTGCAAATATTCCTAACCATGACATGATATGTATCAGTTAGGGCCTTAAACTGCAGCAACTACTATTCATGAACTGTCACCCACTATCTGTCTGTGTCAACTGTGCATCCAAAGCCCTCAATACCAGAGACTTCCTATAAATCTCCCTCTAGTGCCCAGCAGAGAACATTACAAAATGGTGTGTGTGGCATTAACCAGGGTCACTTGGGTCACTGGTTTAGCAATATAGTGTCATAGGGTTTGCAATAGAGGTTTGTATGGGAGGTATCTTAGTATATAAAGCTTACGGTAGTGCTAGTTGCTATGCCTTTGCATGGGTTAATTACATAGTATTACAGGATTAATATTGTTAAAATAACATGATCTATTCATTAAAGAAATATCATTGTATAAGGCTGAGTATATAGAGTAAATTTTACAAATAATGACCAAAAACACCACAGAAGGATATTTATCTTACATCCTTAGGACAGATATAAATGGATTCCTGCACATATCTAGCAATCAATGTATAGCCTTTTTTGTGGAAAAACTACAATTTTCAGAATTCAATCACAGAAAAATCAGGCAAAATAAATACTGACCTGTGTTCTGCATTTACTGACCGTAGTCATTCCACTCGATTGATGAAAGCTCAATCCTATTGCAACAGCCAATAGGATTTTTTCCCCTTTAATTACAATTGGCTGATAGAATTCTATCAGCCAATCGGAATGTAATGAACGTCATCTTGGATGACGTACCTTAAAGGGAAACTTCATTCGTCGTTGACCATTGGAAGAAGAGGATGCTCCACGCCGGATGTCTTGAAGATGGAGCCGCTCCGTACCGGATGGATGAAGATAGAAGATGCCGTCTGGATGAAGACTTCTACCCTGTTGGATGAAGACTTCTGCCCGGTTGGATGAAGACTTGGATGAGGATGGATGTCCGGTCTTCGAAAACTGTAAGTGGATCTTCGGGGGTTAGTGTTAAAATGTGAAAAAGAGTTAAATGCCTTTTTAAGGGCAATGTCCATACAAATGCCCTTTTCAGGGCAATGGGAAGCTCAGGTTTTTTAGATAGGATTTTATTTGGGGGGTTTGGTTGTGTGGGTGGTGGGTTTTACTGTTGGGGGGGTTGTTTGTATTTTTTTTTTACAGGTAAAAGAGCTGATTTCTTTGGGGCAATGCCCCGCAAAAGGCCCTTTTAAGGGCCATTGATAGTTTATTGTAGGCTAGGGGTTTTTTTTAAATTTAGGGGGGCTTTTTTATTTTGATAGGGTTATTAGATTAGGTGTAATTAGTTTAAATATTTGACGATTTATTTTTTGTGTAACTTAGTGTTTTTTATTTTGTGTAACTTAGTTGTTATTTTTTGTAACTTAGTAATTCTTTATTGTAGATTTAAATATCTTGAGTAGGGTTAGGTTTTTAGAAATGTAATATAGTTAATTTAATTTTTAGTTTAATGTAATTTTATTATAATAGTTAGGGTAGGTTAATTAATAGTTTATTATAGCTTAATTTTAGTATAATAGTTAGGGTAGGTTAATTAATAGTTTAATATAGTTTAATGTAATTTTAGTATAATAGTTAGGGTAGGTTAATTAGTAGTTTAATATAGTTTATTTTAATTCTAAAGGTACTTATTATAAGATAGGGATGAGTTAATATTTAATGTAAATTTAGCGGGTTGTTAGGTTTAGGGGTTAATAGCTTAATTTAGTTTATGGCGATGTGGGGGGCTGGTGGTTTAGGGGTTAATAGGTTTAGTAAGTGGTAGTGATGTGGGAGGCCAGGGGTTTAGGGGTTAATACATTTATTTAGTTGCAGTTGGCTCCGGGAGCGGCAGGATAGGGGTTAATACTTTTATTTAGTTGCGGCGGTGTCGAGGAGCGTCGGGATAGGGGTTAATATATTTATTTAGTTGTGGCGGTGTCGGGGAGCGGTGGGATAGGGGTTAATACATTTATTTAGTTGTGACAGGGTCAGGGAGTGGCAGGATAGGGGTTAATATATTTTATGTAGGTGGCGGCGATGTCAGGGCAGCAGATTAGGGGTGTTTAGACTCAGGGTTTATGTTAGGGTGTTAGGTGTAAACGTAACTTTTATTCTAGAATAAAAATCAATGGGATATCGGGCAGCAGCGAACACAAGCTTTCGCTGCTTTCAGACTCCCATTGATTCCTATGGCATTCGCGGCCTCCAGGTGGCGCAATGAAAACCAGGTACGCTGGGCCGAAATAGTGGCAAGCGTACCTGTTAGAAAGTTGATAACTTGCAAAAGTTGTCAGATAGTGCCGAATTTGAATTCGGAACATCTGTAATGACGTAAGCATCGATCTGTGTCGGATTGAGACCGGCGGATCATATGTTACGTCACAAATTTCAACTTTTGCCGGTCTGTAGGCTTTGGTAAATGGGGCGAATAAGGCTCCCCAAAATTAGGCTGCAGAATTCCAGCGTATTTGCGGTTGACGGCTTGATAAATACCCCTCATAATAGTCTTCAAAAACTAATGTACCCAAAATACAAAGCATATTATTCTCCTCTGGTTTTACATGAGCTGTCCTATGATGTTCCTGAGGATAATATTATTGGTAGAGCGATTAACTCATATAAAGAGAGATAACTATCAGTTTATACTGTGATACTGTGTCACAAATATGCAAACAGTCACTAGATGTATCTGTTTATAATGCAAATTGTGTTTCCTTTTAAATTTGTGCATGTAATTTTAGTGCTACCAACCCTGCAAGTTTATTGTATTTAAACCCCACAAACCAATTAAGCACTTAGTTACAGTATTGCTCAGGATCCTAAGAGTCCAAAGCAGTGCCCCATGTTGGTAATTTGAAGGGTCCCAAGCTGGTGATTGGCAGGGCTTTGTGACTGCCTCTGCTGATTGGCTCACAGGCCCTGTCTGTCTGGGCTAGCAGTTCTCTGCAGCTCCAGAACGGTACTATTGTGCTTAACACCTTTGCAGGCGTTAAACACATAGGGGTATATTTATCAAAGCGTCAATCTCAGTGCATTCGCCGGCGTCAATACGCTCACCAGACATCGCTGCCACGGATCTGCATACGATACCCTTATTTATAAAAAAAAGTCAAAAACACGCACGTCACGGTGCACTTCACGGTGCGATGACTAACAGTCATCGATGTAGCGGTTATTCAGGTTTATCCCAACTTTATTTATACCATTTCATTACTGTCCATGAACAAGCATATTTCTCTAAAGCTAATCTTTTATTTTTCATCTGTTAATGTCCAAGAAATAGCTACATTTATACCTCAACAAACAATATCTCATAGAAAGTTATTTTTATATTTATTTGTTATACCAAAAAATCTGTTATATGATACTTTCACATAAATTATTGTGTATTTGTATTTCTAGAAGTCATGATATGCGTTTATCTCATGTTTTTTTTAATAAATGATTATTAATGCTAGAATTTGTACATATATCTTTGCACATACTTATATATATATATATATATATATATATATATATATATATATATATATATAGACTATATATATATAGACATCCAAAAATAACCTGCACAACGGAGCGCACTAAGTAATCCATCTTGTATATGATATATAGCAGACGGCTCAATAGGAGGGCAGGGCGGGATGCACAAATCCCTAATCACCGGCAGTGGCAGCTGGTAGTTCAGCGTGTCTGCTCCACACGCTAAAGGAGTATCCAGGATCCAATAGTAAACCACAAAAGCGCTCAAAGCCCACTGTGTAAAAGATAAAAAAGTCTTTATTGGGACAGTTTAAAAACAAAAAGCGTCCTGGGGGGTGGAGCTAGCCGGCGTCCAAGATGGTCGCTAGCATGTAGAGCTCTGAAGTAGGGTCGGCCCAAAAACAGCCTTAACACCATAGAACCTGCGAGCTGGAAGCTAAAAACAAGTGCACCTGTCTCCTAATAGCCCAGGGATCACATGAAGTGAGGCGGAGAAGATCCGGTGTTATAATTAGCACCGCACACTACCGCGGCCTCCTGCGGCCTTCTGACGGCTACCCACATGGCCCACATCGAGCCTTAACATCACCGTTACGGAGGTGCGGCGCACACAGAAGCCTTCACACCGCTTACCGGAGGAGCAACTCTACACCGCACGATCAGCGCTCTCCATCTGACTGGCCACGCGGACACCATGCGAGGGGTGAGAACGTAATGCAGACATGTTAGTCTCCATTACCGTATAACACACACATTGTGGCCTCATCACTGTAACCACACAGGAGTAACTGCTCCCACAACCGGGCAAATCACGTTATACAGCCTATCCAACCTCCATCACTCACCAAATATCCCGGCATTCTATATGGCCCACTGCGCTGCATGACACAAAGATGGCGCCGATAGTCACATCAGCACAGAAATTACAGCCTCACTATACTTAGTGAAGGGGGAGATAACGCACACTCACAGGCGCTTTATCTATGGACATTAACCCTCTCATTAAATTTACTCCTAACCACAGCAATTGAACCAGTGTACCACAACAGAAGGGCCCCCTTCCCACTATGTCAGCCAGGAGGGCACCTAGAGCTGAAAAACCCAGTAAGAGCAGCGCAGCCCCACAGTTCACAATTTTTTCAAAGTAGTTGAAATGGCAGCTACAGACCCAACTGAACACCCGGATAAACTGCCTTCTTTAACATCTACATCAGATACAGGCACAACAGAGACAATGCTCACTAAAGCAGACCTGCAATCTCTGCCCTCCAAAGAGGATTTTAACAACTTTATTGCCCAAGTCAGCTCCATGTTAAAGTCCAGCTTATCTGAAGTCAGAAAAGAGATAAGTGAAATTGGCAATAGAATAGCACAACTAGAAGAAGACTCAGAACACACAGATAGGCTGCTGGATGTCCAGTCACAGCAGACATCCCACCATTCCACTCTAATAACACAACTACAGAACCAAGTGGAGGACTTGGATAATAGGGGGAGACGCCAGAACATTAGAATTCGGGGTGTCACTGAGAACATCAAAACCCCAGAGCTCCTCCCTTATCTACAGACCTTGTTTAACACACTTATGGATAACAAAGAAGAAATTGAGTATCCGCTTGATCGGTACCACAGAGCTTTGAGACCAACTCCCAAAGACGCAGCCCCTCCAAGGGACATAATTATAAAATTCACAAGTTTCAGAGACAAAGAAGATATCCTCACTGCGGCGAGGAAGAAATCACCTATATCACACAAGGGCTGTGCACTTCAATTTTTTGCTGATTTAAGTCAGCTCACACTAGCCAAGCGACGGGAGACCAGATACCTCACTTTACACCTCAGAGACCTTGGAATCCCCTATAGATGGGGCTTTCCATTTTGCCTCAAAATGATCAAGGATAATACAACTGCAATCTACAGATCAACAGAGGACCTGGAAGACTTCTGCTCATCATTAAAGATCTTGCAACCCAGCCTCCCATCGCTACAGGAAGCCCCTAAAGATCAGCGCCTACCAAGACCACACAGGCAAGAATGGACTCCTGTCCACCATGGGAAAAAGACCAAGCCCTCCAAGGGAATACCTCCGAATCAAGGAGCAGTCACCTGACTGCAAGGACTACCTTGTGTTAAGTAACCTATATCTGTTGATTGCCATGTTACACATTGCCACAGCACGGTGTGGTCCATATAGACATTATGCCACATCCTAGGCACCTATCTGTTGCTTTGTTATTGTTTTTTTATGCTCTTCCTCCCCTTAATGGGTTTAACAATTACCCCACAGTTTTTCTCTGCACAGTACTAATATTTAATTGTGTATATGTTTTAATATGCCGCATGCGCCATGTATACAATAAACCAAGTATGTGTTTGTTGCGCCATATGCGCCATAAATACGACGAAAGGCTAACCATCCTATAGAGAGTTTGCTCCCTGTAGCAGTGTCTATACCTCATAATTCCAGTGCCATATTCTGAGGCCGACCTGCTACCGCAAGTCGTAGCAGCTACTTATTCCCCCCCTACTTCCCCCCTTTTTGTTTTTCATTTTTATCCACCTGAAAGCGTAGCATGAGGTATGTTTATGCTTTTAGACTAAGTTTTACATATGTTGTTTTGTTTTTGTTTACGTTTGCCTTTTACCATTTCAGATATGCCTTCTCTGAACTGCCTCTACCACCACCTACCTTTCCTCCCTCTTCTCCCTGGTCTGGTCGGACCCGCACGACTCACCCTATAACCCAGCCCCAGGATCTGGATCCATTCGACATAAGGTACAACCCCCCTTGTGAGCACACAGCACAGAGCCAGTATGGCTCCCACTCTTCCCACCTCCCCCACCCCACTGATAGCTTAGAATGACTCCCACAGTGTCACAGTACTCTCTCCCCACTGGAACACACACCGTCAAACTAATAACCCTTAATGCCAGGGGACTGAATTCGCCCACAAAGAGGTTGGTCGCTCTCTCCTGTTTTAAAAGAGCTAAGGCAGATGTAGTCTTCATACAGGAGATGCACTTCCCGAAAGATAACTCACCTAAATT
This sequence comes from Bombina bombina, assembly GCF_027579735.1. Taxonomy (NCBI): domain Eukaryota; kingdom Metazoa; phylum Chordata; class Amphibia; order Anura; family Bombinatoridae; genus Bombina; species Bombina bombina. Next base: position 185,430,331 of record NC_069499.1, on the reverse strand, counting down.
CTCAAATAGAGACTTCCCCACTGCATATTTTGCGTCCCATGCCAGCAAGCGCGGGGGGTAGGGATTATGTTCCACAGATCACTACCGTTTCAATTGTCACAAGTAGAGGCAGACCCAGGGGGCAGATGGCTAATTCTTACTGGCCTCCTATACAATTGACCTATTACCCTGGCCAACATCTACACCCCGAATTCCAAACAGGCACAGTTTTTTAGAAAAGTTGCAAATAAGATACTCCAGGTCCAAAAGGGCTCTTTAGTCATGGCCGGGGATTTGAACGTAGCCCTTGACCCCTGTATCGACTGCTCCCTAAGCCGAGGCAGTGTACCCCTTAAAACCATTCAAGACATAACTAAGACCACCCACAAACTTACCCTGGTAGACGCATGGCGGGCGAAACATCCAAGTCAGCGCGACTACACGTTTTTCTCTAACCCGCACAGGTGCTACTCGCGTATAGACTACATTTTCACTGATCAAATTACCTACAGCCTAGTGAGGGACGCTGACATAGAACCTATTAGTTGGACAGACCATGCTATGGTGACAACCACATTAAACTGGTTAGATAGGCCCCTTTCCCCCTACGTGTGGAGGCTCGATGAATCACTGCTAAAAAAAACCGAGTTATCCACATGATTGGCAGAAAAACTAAAAGAATATTTTGAACTAAACAATACACCAGGTATAGCACCGCACACCCTTTGGGAGGCCCACAAATGTGTAATCAAAGGTGAAATAATTAAACATAAAGCACAGCTGACTAAACAATACCGAAAATCATACAGGTCCGTGACACAGAGCATTCGCAACATAGAGCTACAGCATAAAATGTCCCCACTAGACAAGAACTTAACAGATAGATTGAGACAGGCGAGGAATGACTTAAATAGACTAATTTATGAAGAGGCTCAAACTAAGGCATTCTTCCTTAAGAAAATGTATCTAGCTACCTCCAATAAGATAGGCCCCTCCCTAGCTAAATCTCTCAAGGAACAAAAACTTAGTTCTTACATACACAGTTTAATCGACTCTGCCGGTCATCAAGCCCTTAGCAGCCACCAAATCGTTGACCAATTCAGGTCTTTCTATAACAACTTATACAATCTACCAAGCCCCCCACTCGCGGCAACCCCACAGGGACCCCCAAAAAGTGGAAAATTATAGACCTATCTCGCTACTAAATTCTGATATTAAACTTTACACAAAAATATTAGCAACATGACTGAACACAATCCTTCCCCAAATTATCCACGTAGATCAAACAGGGTTCATTCCCAGAAGGGAAGCACGAGACAACACCATCCGTGTACTCCACCTAATAGAACAGTCCAGCCGGTCTAACGCACCGTCAATTGTAATATCAACCGACGCTGAAAAAGCCTTTGACCGGCTGGACTGGGAGTTCCTCCATTCTTGCTTGTCCGCCTTTGGCATAGGAAGGGTAATGATCCAAAGAATTCTCAGCTTATACTCCCAACCCTCTGCACGGGTTAAGGCTAATGGTATTCTCTCCGACAGCTTCGAGATAAGAAACGGGACGAGGCAGGGATGCCCCTTGTCCCCACACCTTTTCGCCATCTCAATGGAAGTCCTGGCCTCTCAGATCAGAAACAACCCCAACATTACAGGAATTGAGCTAGGCCCTAATACATATAAAGTAACACTCTACGCGGACGATGTCCTACTTCTACTCACCCACCCGAGTGCCTCACTACCTCACCTATTAGGAGAGTTTGATAGATTTAGTGCCCATTCCAACTTCCTCATCAATGCTAGGAAATCTGAGATCTTAAATATAAACATTGAAAAACAGCAGTTTGCAGCTTTGGCGAACTGCTGCCCCTACAAACTAAACTGTGACAAAATTAAATACCTTGGTGTTTATCTTACCCCGAATAGTGGCAAACTGTTTAAACATAACTACATACCTATTATGCATAGACTCAAGAAAGAGCTAGACAACTGGCAAAACAAGCCACTTTGTGGTGGGGCCGCATACAGGCGGTCAAGATGACTGCCCTCCCGCGGCTGCTTTACATAATGCAGGTGGTGCCAATACACCTACCAAACACATACCTCCACCAAATACAGTGAATGCTAAATTCATTCATCTGGGGAAGTATTAAACCACGCATTAGCAAAAAAGTCATTATGTCCCCACTAGGAGCGGGAGGACTGGGTGTACCCTCGATCCAGCAATATTATAGGGCAATAGTGATGCAGAGAGTTCTTGAATGGCATGATAGCACAAATAGCAAAGCATGGGCATCTATTGACTCTTTCCTTTTAACCTCACCTAACCTGGGTCCTCTAACCTGGATCAGCCCCTCAGCCCGACCACCCCTCGCAAAGACATCCCAACTCTATGCCCACCTTTTCAAGACCTGGGACATAATACGAGCCAAAGACAAGGGTATTTCTTCCCCTATCTCCCCGATGACACCAATATCACACAACGCCGAGTTCTTAGGAGGCCTATTGGCGGAGAGGCATTGCCCAGACGGCATGTCAAATACAACCCCATTTGCCAACCTGGTCTCTAACCACACGCTAAAAACACGCTCACAAATGACAGACATAGCTGGGGAGAGATTCTCCTCCTGGCTCAAATATGCCCAACTGACACACCTCCTGAAAATCTCACCCCATAAGGATAGTCTAACTAGAGAACTGACCCCATTTGAAAGGCTGTGCCTGTCGGGCTCCCCGCCCCGTAGCTCCCTCTCTATAGCAAAGAAAATGTTAGATAACACCCCTATGGCACTGCCCCCCTCATACAAGCTCCACTGGCAAGCGGAACTAGGGAGAGAGATATCTGAAGAGCAATGGATGGCGATTCTCTATAGCACTTCCAAGTCTTCGTCCCTAGCTAGATTCTTGGAATTGAATCATAAGATCCTATTCCGCTGGTACCTCACACCCGAAAGAATTAAACAAATCTACCCGAGAGCAGGCGCCACTTGCTGGAGGGGGTGTGGGACGGTGGGAACGATGGCCCATATATGGTGGTACTGTCCAGTGATCTCCCCTTTCTGGAGGAGAGTAGAGGGATTCCTTAAGGAGCTCATGGGTCCAACATTTCGCTTAACACCCCTCACTGCCCTCCTGAACCATAAATATGAAAAGATTTGTAAGATCAGATGGAAACTCCTACAAATTACCATTAATAGTGCGAAAGCACTCATCTCCCGGAAATGGAAATCCTCAAATGTCCCCACGACCCAGGAGTGGCTCCATCACATCTCGGAACTCTTGGAGGGGGAAGAGTATTCCTTCTTCAAGAATGGCAATCTGGCCTTCTTTCACGAAGTCCGGTTCTATTGGGAGTCTTTCTCCCACACCCTGAGAGAGACAACACACTCTATCCCACCCGGCACCCCTTAGGGAACAATGTCTCCGACCAGACCCCCCCTCCCCCCCCTCCTTCCCCCCCCCCCTCCCCCTCTCCCTCCTCTTTTTTTTTTTTTTCTTCCCTCCCTCTTTTCCCCTTCACCATATATTGCTCTTATGTTATACAGGCAGGTAAGGCTATATTAAAGGACAGAAAGGCATTTGTTATTTGTTTATAACTGTTTACAACTGTTAATAACTGTTTACAGTCATGTACGTTGCAGCTAAAATGCACAGACTCATTTATCTTCCAATTGCGTTACTGACTTAATATGCTGGGAACTTGCCACAGCCTAGAGGGCCGTCATTGGACCCTCCCACTTAATATGTCCCAATACAAGGACCACTTGGACTTTAAACTCCATGGACTTTTGCATAGTGTGGGGTCACTGGCACCCACTTACCAACTGTACAATTGTTCCTAGAATCTGTGTTGTATTGTATCGCAATTATATTTCAATAAAAGTTTTATAAAACCAAAAAAAAAAAAAAAAAGCGTCCTGTCTAGGACTGACTGTAATCCAGGTTGAATTTGCAGGCACACAGAGCAGACATGTTTCGTGCTCAGGTAGCACTTGTTCACTGCTACCTGACCACGAAACATGTCTGCTCTGTGTGCCTGCAAATTCAACCTGGATTACAGTCAGTCCTAGACAGGACGCTTTTTGTTTTTAAACTGTCCCAATAAAGACTTTTTTATCTTTTACACCGTGGGCTTTGAGCGCTTTTGTGGTTTACTATTGGATCCTATATATATATATATATATATATATATATATACACACACATATATATATATATATATATATATATATATATATATATATATATATATATATGTGTGTGTTATGTCAGAAATCTTTTGCAAACATATTTACATGTCCCTAAATTCCTTTTTTTGTTCAAAACAATGTTGTCTTTCATATGCCTGTGTTTATTTATACCACTATATGTATATAGTGTAAATGAATTATTATTCTGAGCAGGAATAATTGTGAATATAACATGTAATCAGAGTATCATGTGTATTTATTTGCAATCAATGGATATTTTAAGAGCTGGGGCAGTTTTCTCTCTGTACCTGTGTAACCCCTCCTGATAGCAATCTAGTTTTAAAAACCACCCCTTCACGGGTTTTATAAAATGAGCTGGCATACAAGATTACATTTCATACTGAAAAAGAAATTCAAGAGAAGGAAGAAATACACAGGAAATAGCATGACAGTAAAGAGGTGATTTTAATTTCTGCGGTATCTGAATCATGACAGTTTAATGTTAGGTGGGCTATCCTTTTGAACTATCATCTTAAAATTATATTGAATGAAACATCAATTTGAATTTTAAAATCATTGTCTAAAATATTACACTGTGTTTCCTAATGTCAGCATCAATGTTTATCTTTAATACTAATTTCACATATAAATACTTTCAAAGTATAATACACAATGTAACAAATGGCACTTACAAGTTCTGATGAGTGATCAATGACACAAGTATCGAGCAATTTGATTCGTTAGTGATAGTTTAAAATGTATATTTGAATCAGATTGGCTGATGTCATAAATCATGTGATTATGCATATTCCAATCAAAAGTGGTTGAAAAATTCACTAGTGTGTGGGTTGTTTTGGAGTTTGCATCATAATTGGTGCAAAAAGTGTTGCGCCAAAATTGGTGCTAAGTGGAGAGTGTGACTTGTATTACATGGCTTAAACATGGTGTACATAGATGTTTCACACAAAAAAAAGGAAGTTAGCTATATTATGTTGTATATTTATTTCATTTGTATCTCTATATCTATTAGTGTGACAAGTTTAGGGCAAAACTTTTTAACATATTTGTAGAAATAATATTGTCCCCTTGCTTTGTAATGAGAGACAAATTTGTAGCATAATCCATAAGTAGTAATGTATTTTTCATTTTTATCCCTATATCTACTAGTACACCAAATGTGGAGCAATACTATTGTTTGATTTAGAAAGGGTATACAATTTTAATAGAGTTTCTAATTTACTTTGCAGCATCGAACATAAGCTTTCTGGGTTTTCAGACTCCCATTGAGTTCTATGTTATCCGCAACCTCAAGGGTAGTGGATGGAAAACTAGGTAAGCTGCATCGGAATACACGCGAGCGTACCTGTTAAATGTGCATTGAATTGAGATTGGGGGATCGTATATTACGTCACAAATTTCAACATTTGCCGATCTTGACGCTTTGATAACTACAGCGGATCAATCTCGCGACAAATACAACGAGGGATTCAAGCGTACTTCCAGTTGACGCTTTAATAAATATACCCTATAGAGTTGAAGGTTCAGTAGTATTAAAATTACATACTGTGCTCTTGGTACAGCCATTAACTCTTAAAAGCGCATTGAGACAGTTTCTAATATTCAATATTATATATCACAACTATGCAAATTGTCTGCTACAATGATTTTTAGAGCAGTATTTGCTGCTTTTTAAAACAATATTTACTTACAATTAATATGTATAAAATGAACTACAATTTACCACAAAACCAACTAAGCAAATTAAGGGTTTTAAAATAATATAAGAAATGCACCTTGCTCTTGTTTGAAATGTACACCACTACTGTTTGCATTTCTTTGTACATTCAACATGTGGAAAGTACTATTTACCAATGTATTCCATTTGCCTCTGCATCATATTATTTTCATAGAGATTATTCTCTTCTACAATGAAACTCTAGCGCAGGTCAGTGCCACAGAGGAAATGACAGCTGGCACTGCAACAGGATGAGATCACTCATTCATGTAAAAGTGTAAGCACTGAGCAGATGGCAAGAAAAATAATAGATTACCAAAATAAACCAGGTTAACCACATTATTCAAAACTATATTTTTCTATAATAAAAAAAATTCAAGGCCAAAAATAAAAGCTGGTTAGAATTCAACCTGAAAAGACAAAATTTAATAAAAAATCAAAATCAAAAATAGAAAGTGTTTTCTTTTATATTTTTATGTGTTATGTTTTTTATATATTTTCATCTGCAGTGTAGCAGTAGCCAGATTTGAATTCTGGCAGTTAGAGAACGAAACTGACAGTGAGGATTATGGTGACATGTCTGCCAATTCCAGGACTAGTTACAAAGAGATTAGATGCTCAATAAACACATCAATGGTCATTCGATCTGTCTCTTACTTCTGTCCAAGGTGTGCGCACAATGTCAACAAGGTGAAGTCTGAAACACATGGCAACTTGTCACATTGTGTGTTTATAGCTTTGTGTATGTGTGTGTTTTATATCAAACTACTTATTAACGACTTAGCTAAAGTTCTACACTTTAATAAATAGTTATGTTTGTGCGTGTGTGCCTGTGTGTGTGTGTCTCTCTCTCTCTCTCTGTCTCTCTCTCTCTATATATATATATATATATATATATATATATATATATATATATATATATATATATATTTATATTTATTTTTGCTGTTTAATGTGTTTATATTGTCTCCAATGTTTATTTGTTCTGGCTTTTGTTTTTTTCTCAAACACTTTGCACATTTCACTCTGCTTTTTACGACACCCCACTCTCCCCATGCCCTTCACTAACAATATCTTGTTTTAGTTGAAATATATTTTTATTAACCACACTCCTCCAACAGCAAAGAAAATACAGACTTTCAATCATTAAATAGCATCAGTGTTTGGGGAACAGTAATCATATTTCAAAAAGAGTGTCTTTCAATGTCACTTCTGATTTCAAAAAGTCTCTCCTGTATTTGAAAGTACATCCATGTTGCTATGTTAAGCTGCTACCAAGACCAGTAGACAAATTTCCACTCTTTAATTTTGACCAGGACAGTCCCCTTCGCTTTGTGGAGTCTGCTGTACATTTTCAGGCAGAAGTGTGTTGTTTAAACATAAACCCATGATCCCCCAAACATTTTCTTAACAATGCCCATCATATTTTATCCGTTTGGAGGGCACGTGATATGTATGAGGCATAACTATAGAGGGTTCTCAGTCCCTATAACAAAAAACTTTAAAAACTAAAACTGCGTAAACATAAAAACAATAACCATCAATGCACGATTCAAACTCAAATCTCAATACTTCAGCGTTGTATTTTGTCATTTTAACACTCTAAGGAGTTATTTGCTCATCTTGTTTTGCTCCTAATCTAACCAGCTGATTCTAATTCCCGCCACCCCTCCTCTCCTCTTGATCAGTGCCTCTCACTTCCTCCCGCTCCACTTCCCCCTCAGCTACTGCCGAGGTACGGCCATTATCCCCAGACAATATCCAATAAAACCATACTTTCTGAAATTGGACCTCTGTGTCTTGGATTTGTGCTGCTGACTCATACATTGAGTACACCAATTTAATTCTGGCTATTACTTCTGACCACGACGGTACCTCGGTTTTCCAATATTTAGCAATCACTATCCTGGTCGTAGTGCACAATATTCTAATAAACATATTAATGTGTTTGTTCAATCTAGGGATGCGTTCATGCAGCAGAGCCTGGGCGGGCGTGAGGTTAATCCTCTCGTCTAACACCCTCTCAAGTAGTAAAGATAAGTTCTGCCAAACTTGATACACTTTAGGACATTCCCACCACATGTGAAGGTATGAGCCTACCTCTCTGCACCCTCTGTAGCAGAATTTAGAGCTTTCTTTTCCCATGTGGGCTGTTTTAATTGGGGTTAGGTACCATCTGAAAGATGTCTTAAGTGCATTTTCCCTCAAGTCAGCACCAATGAGGCCCTTGCAGGTTTGGTGCAATGTTTCTTGCCATCCGTCTCGTTCTAATTCTTTATCTAGGTCCGCCTCCCAATTTGCCATTAATGTTGTTTTAGAGTCACTTTTAATTTCCTGAATTGAAATGTATAACCTAGATATTGCCCTTTTGGGTCGAGTCGTCGCTGTACATAGGTGTTCAAGCTCAGTTTGTTTAATGCATGTCGGGGATTTGTCCATGTATGTACGTATAGCTGATATTACTTGGAGGTATAAAAACCATGGTAATGGAAGAGGTTCAAGTTTCTGTTGGAGCTGGGTGAAAGTTAGCGGATTACCTTGGGAGTACATGTCAGCTACTCTATATAGTCCCTTGTTTTCCCATTTTCTAATGTGATATTTAAATTCGTCATTAACTATGTATTTCAGGGGTAGCACCCTAGAACGCGAAGGGAGAATTCTTTCCATGTTTCTGGAGGTTGGCCACTGTCGTCTAGTGAGTAATGTGGTTTTGTTTCGGTATATAGCATGTCCATTAGTCAGGTCTTTACTCCAAAGGATGCCATCCGGAGTCTCCTGTCCCAGCATCTCTGCCTCTAAAAGAGGCCATATTACATCTTGCTGTCTCCTACTTAAGAGGGAGTCTTGAGCCAGTCTTGCTGCCCTATAGTAGTCAAGTAGGTTGGGGATACCAATCCCCCCCAGTTGTCGGTGTCTGTTTAGGATAGTGTGGGGTATTCTCGGATGTTTATTATCTCTTAAGAATCTATGTATGTCTCTCTGAAGGTTGGTTATTTCTGTAACATTAATTCTAATCGGGAGCACCCTGAATAAGTATAATATTCTGGGTAAGATCGTCATTTTTACTGCAGATAGTCTCCCATACCAAGAAAAACCCATTTTCTTCCATTTTCCCAGATCGGATCTGATCATTTTAAGTAAAGGGGTATAGTTTGCGTCATACAGCTTCGAGGAGTGTGACATTAACTTAATACCCAAATATTTCAACCCATCTGGAGCCCACCTAAAATCAAAGTTTGCTTCTATCAATTTGATGGTGTGTTTAGGAATAGAAAGGGGAAGTGCCTCACATTTGTCTATATTAATTTTGTATCCCGATATTTGAGAGAACTGCTGTATTGCTTGATATACATACGGCAATGACTGTAGGGGTTTAGAGATAGTCAGCAACACATCGTCCGCAAATAGGGTGATTTTGTGATGATGTTTTCCTACCTCTAGGCCTGATATATCTGGACAGTTGCGTATATATGCTGCCAATGGCTCAATGCATATGGCAAAGATCAGAGGTGAGAGCGGGCAGCCTTGTCTAGTGCCATTAAGTATGGGAAAATTTTTTGATTGATGCCCTATTGCCCGAACAAAAGCTGTGGGTCTGGAATATAGCCCTTGTATCGCTTTCAGGAAATTGCCCTCAAATCCCATACGTGATAGAAGATCTAGCATGTATTTCCAATCAACCCTATCAAATGCCTTCTCCGCATCCAGTGAAAGGATCAGAGAAGGCATTTTTCTATCTCGCAATAAATCTATTATCGATACCATCCTGCGGATATTGTCTGGGGCTTCCCTATCTTTAATAAATCCCACTTGGTCAGGATGAACAATATTGGGTAGAATATTTTTGAGTCGGTTGGCCAGGATTTTTGTCACTATTTTAACATCTTGGTTAATAAGGGAGATGGGCCTGTAACTGCTACATAGATTAGGATTTTTCCCCTGTTTTGGTATGACCACGATTTTGGCTCTAAGAAGTTCCTCTGGTATTGGACCTCCCTTCATAATGTGATTTGCAAACGTTATTAAATGTGGCACTAAGACTTCCCTAAACGCCTTATAGTACTCCCCCGGGAATCCATCAGGTCCCGGAGCCTTCCCAGGTTTAAGATCTTTTATAGCTGCTATTACTTCAGCTCTTGTAATCTCAGCGTTCAGATTAGTTCTGTCCTCTTCAGTTATCACTGGCAAGTCCGCCTTCTCCAGAAAAGAGTCAAAAGCCTCCTGTGTCTCTGGGTTATGTTGCACTTTCGTGCCATCATATAGAATCTGGTAGAACTTGGCAAACGTGTCAACGATGTCCTGTGGGTGAGTGGTAGTCTGGCCTGTCGTTGTCTGAATGCATGGTATAGAAAGGGATTGGTAATTGTCTCTGAGTTTTTTTGCTAAATATTTATCGGGTTTGTTGGCAAAAATAAAGTAGTTTGTTTTCAGTCTATGCGCCGCTTTAATGGAATGCTCATTCAATATAGACTGTAGTGTTTGCTTTTTTTCAAGCAGTTTGGTGAGTGTTATTTTAGAATGATTCAATTTGTGTAGTGCTTCTAACGTTGTAATTTCAGTATTCAATTGGTTAATAAGGTCATTATTTCTTTTCCTACATAGTGTCTTTTCTTTGATTAGGACCCCTCTGATCACCGTCTTATGTGCTGCCCAGGGTATGGCTGTGTTTTCTGTGGACCCTACATTAATATTCCAGTACTCTTGTATGTGTTGTAAGATCCTACTTTTAACGGGTGGGAATTTGGTGCTAGTCGCGTCATAGGTCCATGTTCTAGTTCTTTTAGGGTCTGTTAGGTTTCCCATAGTGAGCACAGTCAGGGAGTGGTCTGACCAGACACACGGGTGAATATCTAAAGAGTGAACTGCTGGTTGTAGTATTTGACTAGTGAATACATAGTCTATTTTTGAGTAAGTATCATGCGGTGCAGAATAAAAGGTAGTATCTCCCAACCCTTCATGCAGGATTCGCCAAGTGTCTTGCAGTGTGTGTTGAGCTAGAGCCTCTAGAATATGTGTAGCGGTTTTTTTTCTGTCTCTGTTTTTTCGTAGTCAAATGGGTACTTGTTGGTCTGGTCAGTGATTGCAAGTCAATGTTAAAATCCCCCGCCAGAATTATTCTTATTCTAGACCAGTCAGTTAGCAAATTTGAAATGGCAGCAAAGAATTTGTCTTGTTGTTCATTAGGGGCATATATGTTACATAATAGAATTTCTGTGTTTCCCAAACTCCCAAAAACCAAGAGGTATCTACCTTCCTTATCAGAGATAGTCTCTCTGTGTGTAAAGGGCACCGATGAGTGTATTAAAATAGAGACCCCCCTTTTCTTAGAGTCTAAGGCCGAGTGGTATTGTTTTGAGTAATCTCTTGCCCAGTATTTGGGAATAGTATCTTTCAGGAAATGTGTCTCCTGAAGATAAATAACGTTAGCCCTCAGCCGTCGATAATGTGACATGGCAGTCCTTCTTTTAATATCGGTGTTTAAACCTCTCGCATTATGCGAGACTAAAACTATCTTAGGGACAGTCATCACAATCTATATACCAATGTGTCTTCCTACTCTTATTGTTGGCAGCAGGGACCCCAGATAGCATAACTCTCTCTAAGTCTTGACAGCTAAATATATAATATATGAGTAGAAGTCTGTAAGTTTCCTCCTTACTCCCCTGACTCTCTAGCTGTGTCTTCTTGTTTCTAAGGCCCTGTAGAGCATTTCCACAAGATGAGCTTACTAAAATCAAACAACATTGCGTGCATTTAAGTATTGATGGGATAAACAAACAGATATAATAATACAACATTAAATAACAGTTAAACATTTGAATACAATCATGTCGGATCCAGCACATAAGATTTGTACTGTGTGTCTCCGACATGGAGTCTCTACATTGCATCACTTACAGCAGGCGAGGAGTCTCATTCCCCACCTGTGAGTTTAAAGTTTGATCTGCTTCTTGGCCATCTTCAGCAACCCATAGGTCCGAGGGCAGACCACACAATGTAGGAGAAGGAGTAGATGTTCTCATCCAGGACATTTATGTATTGCCTGGACTTTTCATGTTTTGGATTTCTTTTTGTTTGTCACTTTCTTCCATTTTGATCTTTGGGATTTAGACTTTAGTGACAAACTTTCGGAGGGAGCTGATGTCAAATCCTCTCCTGGGATGTCTGGTGGCTCCAAGTCCAGGAGCTTACAGATGTCCGGGATCTCATCAATGGTTTTAAGAGTTAGCATTTTGCCATTTCGCATCACTTGTAACGCGAAAGGGAAGCCCCATCTGTAGGGGATGTTGTTTTTCCTCAGCAGAAGAGTGAGAGGTTTCAGCGCATACCTTCTCTGTAGTGTTTTAATGCAAAGGTCCTGGAAGAACTGGATGATATTCCCCTGAAACTTGAATGTAGGGTTATTTCTAGCAGCTAATAGAAGTTTTTCTCTGTCAGGGAACCGCAAAAGCTTAATTATGACGTCTCGTGGTGGTTGATCTGGTCTGGGCTTCGCTTTTAGGGCCCTATGCGCTCTTTCAATTGGGCATTCAGAGTCCGTCGAGTTTCCTAGTATCGCACTGAATAGTTGCTGGAGATAGTTGTGTAGATCTTCTGTTCCAATGGACTCAGGGATACCTTTGAGTCTGATATTAGAGCGTCTGCTCCGGTTCTCTAAGTCTTCAATCTTTTCTTCTAGATCTTGTATATGTTGGTTATGTGAGTTAAGAGTTTGGGAAACTGTTGTGATCTCCTCTCCCATTTCCTCTGTAGCTGTTTCTAAGGAATCTACTACAATATCTTGTTTTAAAGGGACAGTCAACACTAAAATTGTTATTGTTTACAAAGATAGATAATGCCTTTACTACCCATTCTCCAGGTTTGCACAACCAACAATGTTAGATTAATATACTTTATAACATTTAAGCCTCTAAATTTCTGCCTGTTTAAAAGGCTCTATTGACAGCCACCTAATCACATGTTTTTTTATTTGCTTTTCACATCATGAGACTGATAGTTCATGTGGGCCATATATAACAATGTTTTCACGCCCGGGAAGTTATTTAAGATTTAGCACAACACAGTACTAAATGCAACTCAATAAACTTGAAATAGTCACAGTCATGTGATCAGGGGGCTGTCAGAAGATGCTTAGATACAAGGTAATCACAGAGGTAAAACGTATATTAATATAACTGTGTTGGTTGTGCAAAACTGGGGAATGGGTAATAAAGGGATTATCTATCTTTTAAAACAATAACAATTCTATGGTAGACTGTCCCTTTTAGTGTTAAATCATGTTAGTCCAATTAAAAAGTTATCAATGAATACTGCAATACTCTTGTCTACTGGATTAATAGGGCTAAACCTATATATATATATATATATATATATATATATATATATATTCTTTCACATATTTGTATAGAAAATTTCAATTTGGAAAGCTCTCACGTAACATTGATTTTGTATCCGGGCTGCGCTTAAAATTTAAAATTAACATAGTTATAGTTAGTTAACCAATCAAGCTATAAAATATAATATTATGCTTGCTTATTGGTTTGCTAAATGTAGCCACCAATAAGCAAGCGCTATCCAGGGTGCTGAACCTAAAATGGACAGGCTCCTAAGCTTTACATTTATGCTTTTTAAACAAAGATAGTAAGATAACAAAGAAACATTGATAGTAGGAGTAAATTAGACAGTTGCTTAAAATTACATGCATTATCTGAATCATGAAAGAAAAACAAATGGGTTTTGTATCCCTTTAAGAGACACTTGCATGGAAATACAGCAATAATATACTATGCATGTCCTGGGCTATAGGCAGCTGGGACTGTTAATCTGGGACATCTTTACAGTAAAGGTCAATGTTACATCTTCAAGAATATAAGGGACTTCATACAAGCAATAGATTTAAATGAATATGCTGTCACAGCAAATGTGCAGAAAACTCTGTATCAGGCTGTAACTTGTCCTGTATATAAACATGCTGAGAGTTACAGTCTCTGCTATTTACTACTCATTTTTAAAGGGAAATAAAACCCAACATTTTTTTTCCATGATTCAGATAAAGCAAATGTTTTTAAACATCTTTACAATTTACTTCTATTACCACATGTTCTTCATTCTCTTGGTATCCTCTGTTGAAGGAGCACAAATGTACTACTGGGAGCTAGCTGAACACATCTGGTGAGCCAGGGACAAGTGGCATACATGTGTAGCCACCAAACAGCAGCTAGCTTTGAGTAGTGCATTGCTGCTTCTGAGCCTACCTAGGTATGCTTTTCAATAAAGGATATCAAGAGGAAAAAGCAAATTATATAATAGAAGCAAATTGTAAAGTTGTTTAAAATGCCTGAATCAATATGAAAAAATGTGAGGTTTTGTGTCCCTTTAAGACTACAGTGTTAACTGATGAACATATCTAATTTACTTGTGGTACACGGCAGATGTCTCTATAACTATGTAAGAGAAAAATCCCTGTAAGGATAAAAAAATAATGTAGCTATAATGAGTATTCAAAAGATGTTGAAAGGAATTACGTACTGACAACATAATAAAAAATGCACTTACACTAGTGATTTAAATAAATCTTACAAAATATATATATTTTATATTTAATATATTAAACTCAAAATTTAATTTCCTATAATATGTAGTGGTAAATTACTTTAGATAATTTAGCTTAAAAAATTAAACTTCTACCTTGCCCCTAGAGCATCCAGCATAATTTAGGGATCCTAATCGTCAACATTCTACACAGTGATTACTTGATCAGTGAAGGTGCACATTTACATCTGCCTCTAATTGGCTACAGCATGCTCATCATGCTTTCAAAGGGTTGGCCGTTTCAATGGCAATTATAGTGAAAAAATGACACGCCAATCAGCAGCTCTAGTTGTACAACTGGGTCATGCAACTGGCGCTGCTGATTGGGTCAGCAACAGTTTCTGCTCAAGAGTTCGCTGCGACTCCAGAGCGGTACTTTAAGTATATGTTTAACACCTTTGCGGGGGTTAAACAAACAGATTTGCAGGGTCAATAGCAATTAAATGACTTGCTCAAACAAATGAGCATGTGATTTTTTCACTATAGTGGCCCTTCAACTGCAAAACATTACATATTTTACTATTTGCTGATATGTACTATATATATATATATATATATATATAAATATATAATATTTGCCTTTAAATCTAAATTGTATTATTAAAACAACTACACCTACACACACCAACACACACATACTCACTCACACTAATGCACACAAAACCCTAATACATACCCCACACATATCCCAATACACACCCACAGACACTAGCACACACCGCCACACACATACACACATCAACACACACACCAACACATACACAGACCAACAAATACCCACACACACACACCAATACACACATACATACACAAACACACACACCAACACATAAACACCAAAACACACATACACACACACCAATACATACACAAAACAATACACCGCCAGACCCACACACTAACAACCCCCTACACACACATCCACATGCACACACCAACACACACACCAACACACACACCAACACCCCCCCACACACACACACGCAAACAAACACACCAATACACACACACACCATCACACACACAAACCAATAAACCCCCAGACACACACTAACACCCCCCCCACATACATCCACACACACACAGCAAGACATACCCACACACACACCAGCACATACACACACAAAACACACACAGACACCAACATATATACACACCCACACATACCAACACCCCCCATACACACACAAACCAGCACATACACACAACACACAAACACACTTTTGTTATTTTTTTTATAATTTATTTCAAATTAAAAATATAGGAATGGGATTGTGTATAAAAATGTGAACACAACCATAGTATGGACAAAGTCATACTCTAATCCAAGCAAAACAATATTTTTATTACTACCCATTGCCAAAGTGCAAATCACTTGCAGGACATCACTTACTATTAAGTGCTTGTTGAGCCATGCCACCTTGATACCTGTTTTTTCACTGTAGTTTCACCTCGCATAGCGACCTATCACATATACAGCACCGGCAGTTGCTAAAGTGCCGTAAGTCAGACAAACTAGCGATGTTCAGAAATAAGTGTAAATACAAATTTCTGGAGTCGCCAGTGACTTACGGCACTTTAGAAACTGCTGCCGCATAAAAAAACTGTCTAAAGTATAAAATCTGCCGTTACTGTCTAACACGCCTCCCAAACATCATCCCGACATGTATACCCCTCTATCCGCAATCCCCCCTCTCACTCCTAATAATAAATATATTAATCCCTAAACCGCCGCTCCCGGCCCCCGCCGCCAGCTACATTAACTCTATTACCCCCTAATATGATCCTCCTACACCGCCGCCACCTACATTAACTATATTAACCCCTAATCTGAGCCTCCTACCCCGCTGCCACCTACATTAACTATATTAACCCCTAATCTGAGCCCCCTACATCGCCGCCAGCTATATTAATTTTATTAACCCCTAATATGATTCCCCTACACCGCCGCCAGCTATATTAAATTTATTAACCCCTAATATGATTTCCCTACAAAGCCGCAACCTATTTTAAATATATTAACCCCTAATCTAATCCCCCTACACCGCCGCCACCTATTTTAAATATATTAACCACTAAGCCTAAGTGTAACCCTAACACCCCCTAACTTAATTATTATTGAAATAAATCTAAATAATATTAATATTATTAACTAAATTATTCCTATTTAAATACTTACCTATAAACTATATTACAAAAAAAAACACTAAATTACAAAAAATAAAAAAAGATTACAAGAATTTTAATCTAATCACACCTAATCTAAGCCCCCTAGTAAAATAAAAAAGCCCCCCAAAATAATAAAATTTCCCTACCCTAAACTAAATTACAAAGTAACCAGCTCTTTTACCAGCCCTTAAAAGGGCTTTTTGCGGGGCATTGCCCCAAAGGAATCAGCTCTTTTACCTGTAAAAAAAAGGCAGTACAGTACCCCCCCAACATTACAACCCACCACCCACACACCCCTACTCTAAAACCCACCCGATCCCCCTTTAAATAAACCTAACACTACCCCATTGAAGATCACCCTACCTTGAGCCGTGTTCACCCAGCCGGGCACCACTGGTCATCCGATGCGGCAGAAGAGGACATCCGGACCGGCTGAAGTCTTCATCCGATCGGGCAGAAGAAGTCCTCCATCTGGCCGAAGTCTTCATCCAAGCAGGGTATAAGAGGTCTTTATTAAAGCGGGGCAGAAGAGGTCCTCCATCCGGCAGAAGTCTTCATCCATCCGCGGCTCCATCTTCAAGACCTCCGATGCAGAACATCCTCCTCGGCCGACGGATTAACGATGAATGAAGGTTCCTTTAAATGACGTCATCCAAGATGGCGTCCCTCAAATTCTGATTGACTGATAGGATTCTATCAGCCAATCGGAATTAAGGTAGGAAAAATCTGATTGGTTGATTTAATCAGCCAATCAGATTGAAGTTCAATCTGATTGGCTGATTGGATCAGCCAATAGAATGCGTTGATGAGAGGGACGCCATCTTGGATGACGTCATTTAAAGGAACCTTCATTCGTCGATAGTCCGTCGGCCGAGGAGGATGTTCCGCGTCGGAGATCTTGAAGATGGAGCCGCGGATGGATGAAGACTTCTGCAGGATGGGTTTTTTTTTTATCTTATTAGGGGGCTTAGATTAGGTGTAATTAGATTAAAATTCTTGTAATCTTTTTTTATTTTTTGTAATTTAGTGTTTTTTTGTAATATAGTTTAGTTTATTTAATTGTATTTTATATTAAATAATTGTAGTTAATTTATTTAATTAATTGATTGATAGTGTAGTGTTAGGTGTATTTGTAACTTAGGTTAGGATTTATTTTACAGGTAATTTTGTAATTATTTTAACTAGGTAGCTATTAAATAGTTATTAACTATTTAATAGCTATTGTACCTAGTTAAAATAAATACAAAGTTATCTGTAAAATAAATATAAACCCTAAAATAGTTACAATGTAATTATTAATTATATTGTAGCCATCTTAGGGTTTATTTTATAGGTAAGTATTTAGTTTAAAATAGGAATAATTTAGTTAATAATATTAATATTATTTAGATTTATTTAAATAATAATTAAGTTAGGGGGTGTTAGGGTTAGACTTAGTGGTTAATATATTTAATATAGGTGGCGGCGGTGTAGGGGGATTAGATTAGGGGTTAATATATTTCAAATAGGTGGCGGCGGTGTAGGGGGCTCAGATTAGGGGTTAATAAATTTATTATAGCTGGCGGCAGTGTAGGGGAATCATATTAGGGGTTAATAAATTTAATATAGCTGGCGGCGGTGTAGGGGAATCATATTAGGGGTAAATAAATTTAATATAGCTGGCGGCGGTGTAGGGGGATCAGATTAGGGGGTAATAGAGTTAATGTAGGTGCCGGCCGGGTAGGGGGCTCACATTAGGGGGTAATAAATTTAATATAGGTGGCGGCGGTGTAGGTGGCTCAGGTAGATAGACATTGCGCATGCCTTAGGTGTTAGGTTTTATTTTGCAGGCAGTTTAGGGAGTTACGGGGCTCCAATACTCAGCGTAAGGCTTACTACGCCTGCAATTTGTGGCGAGGTGAAAATGGAGTATGATTTCTCCATTTTCGCCACCTAAGTCCTTACGCTGTATATTGGATACCAAACTGCACGGGTTTGGTATATCACTCTATGGGCAAAAAAAACTATGGCCGAAGGGTGAAATATACGAGCGTTACTTATATGTTACGCCATATTTGTGATACCAAACCAGCGCAAAATTTGGCGTCGCCGGCTTTTGCGGGTGACGCTTCATATCGGATCGGGCCCCTGATCTTGTTGACCCCTTCTTGTGCAGAAATTATTCCTGAACACTTTTGACACCTTAGATAAATATTGTAAGACATTATTGTAAAGAGAGAACCTAAAATTCAAAGTTATATTTATAATAAAGTTACAATCAGTAACACTAAGGGTGTGTTACTACTAGGGGGCGCACAGGACCTTATATGATTATTATGTAAATAGGCTAAGAGAGAAGGAGGCGCCTTTGGAGGAGGCGCCTTTGTCTTTTTGTGATTTTTTTCACAGAGAAAACTTGCTTTATAATAAAGTTGACTGACAGTCTCAGATTATATCACAGTGTTAACTTTGATTAGGGACATTCTTTCTATTTACAAATACAAAAGGTTATATCTCAGCATTAATGGGTAAAGCCAGAAAATATCACTTTAGATTACAGGTCAGGAAAATGTTAGTAGGAAAAAAAGTTACTAGCCCACACAGAGTTATAGGATTAGATTAATTGATGTGGACATTTTAGAGGAGTGGTTGGGAGTTTTCACCTATGGACAATTTGTAAAGACTCTATTGCACCTGTGATGAATCTAGTTTTGCGGTCAAGCCTACCTATTTTAAAGATGATGAGGATCTCTACTTTTTAGTCCTTTTTTCTTTCTCTTCAAAATTTATAAAGTTTTCTTTTTAAATTTCACAATTTTCAATGTTACCCTGATTTTTTTCCAGCAAGATTTCAGCCAGTATGCTTATTGTGTCCGTATGCAAATTGAAATCAGATGTAATACTTATCCTTCACTCTGTCCAATAGCAAAACAAACACATGCACTCAATTAATCACCTTAACCCATTCTGGTTTGTTGTGACCGATAGCCATTATCAACTGTATGGAGATGGAATGTCATAGGAGTAATAAACCTTGACTGTATTTGACTCACGATTGTGATGGCTTTGATATAAAAAAAAGTCTGATCCAGTTAAAATGTAATTAAGATTTATTTATTTGTTTAATAAAAAAAGGTCTGATCCCTTTTTTTTATATCGAACAAGAAATTTAGAAAGATAAGAATCAACCCCAATGTAAGACAATGTAATTAATATTTTTTTTATATATATCGTACAAGAATTTTAGAAAGATTGGAATCAACCCCAATGTAAGAAAATTTAATTAAGATTTTTTTATTTTTTTTTAATAAAAAAAAAAGGTCTGATCCCATTCTTTTTTTAACAAGAATTTTAGGAAGACTAGAATGAACCCCAACATTAGAGAATGTTTTCCTTATGTTCCTTCTGTTGTTAACAGTATTACAACTCCTATATTATTCCAAACCATATAAAAAAATGGTTAGAAAATGTAATTAAGATTTTTGATACTTTTTTTTTCTTATATTGAACAAGAATTTTAGAAAGATTAGAATCAACACCAATTTTATTTTTCATTTAAAATATATACTGTATATATATATATATATATATATATATATATATATATATATATATATATATATATATATATATTTGATTTGCCATAAGTAGCTCAGTATAAGCAGAGAGACAGTAATATATGTAGAATTTCCTCTGTCTCTCTGGTTATCAGTCTTACATATCAGCAGAACATTAAAATAGTTTTAGCAGGCAAAAATCAAGCCTGCTGTTTTCCTTCCATTGTTAACAGTATTACAACTCTTATATTATTCTAAACCATATTAAAATATTAAATTAAAATGTTGATAGTCTATAATATTATTTATCATTTAATTACAAAAAGAAAATAACCAACAATATCTATGATTCTGTGTAACTAAATGCTAAATATATAATGTTATAAATTATGGACAGCTGATTTAATACTTCTAATATAGTAAGACATGACATAAGTATGTCATTTATTACTCTTCCCATTGCTTCACACTGCATGCTCCTATCTCCAGAAACAACGTGCATTTCACTATCCACAACAAAAGAGGTTTAATTATCTCTTCCAGTGCAGCCTACTTAATCTCAGTGGATTATTTGATTTCATTTTTAATAAAACTACTTGATTTTGAAATAGAGTTTTCTGCCATGTTATGGTTTGACTTTATTGATAATAATAATAATGCAAATCCTGGAATGTAAACACATAGGGCTAGATTACAAGTGGTGCAATAAAGTTAGCGCGGGTCATGATAAGCAATAGTGCGCCCTCAATAGCTAGCACACATATTACAATTTGAAAGTAAATTTTTGCCCTCTAGTGCAAACAAACCTAATAAGCTTGCCTGAAGAGCTAGTGTAAGCGTTAAAATTTTTTTTTTATAAGGGTTAAAAGAGATATGCTACATGACAAAGTATTTGACTGGAATGGGCTATACATATATATATGTCTAAATATGTGTATGTGTGTATATATGTTTATATATGTGTACATACATTTGTATTTATGTGTTTATATGTGTAAATATGTATATAAATACATATATAAATCAAAAGGTGCAGAGAAGGCGCTCTGTATGAGAGGAGAGTAGAAATCAAAGTGCTAAAATGATGACGAATTCCAGGCAGCAAAGTGATCAAGTGCACCTGGTGCACGAAACATGTCTGCATGGGGATCTGCTCACTTGCCTGGTTGGTAGAGCTTTTGCTGGCTCTGTATAGGACATCCTGGTTTTGTCCTTTTTACGCTATGGAATAAAGTTGTTCTTTACTTTTTAACTTTGCTGCCTGGAATTCGTCATCATTTTAGCACTTTGATTTCTACTCTCCTCTCATACAGAGCGCCTTCTCTGCACCTTTTGATTCATTTCTGTTTTTGGCGTGTGTGGCTGACACGCCTGAAGAGGCTGCCTATCTGATTGGATTGCTGCACATAGGGGTGTGTCCCCCACCCACTCTCCATTGTGCCGGGCTCCGTTCACTTCACAGGATTGCGGGAGGAGCGCAGACTACACAGTGATACACTGGTGATTTAAATACATATATACACTTCTAAACACAAATATATATATATATATATATATATATATATATATATATATATATACACATGTTCATACATATATAAATATATATATACTAGGGATAGACCGATATAGTTTTTTCAGGGCCGATACCGATTATCGTCCGCCTTTCAGGCCGATAACTGATATTAGGGGCCGATATTCTGTACATTTAAAAATTTTAAAACTACCACTAGCCTAAACAACCGAATATACTCTTGTCCACCTTATATCCTAATATTATATGTATATATAATTTAATTATTATTATATATATATAATTGAATTATTTATGCAAATTTATTTTAATTAGCATGGCCGGTATTTTCTTCCAAGAAAGGTGGCAACCCAATGTACAGCCTGTATAACAGTGTACATTTGCTGCCCCCTCAAAATAACTCAAAACTTAGCCATTAATGTGAGTACACCCCTAAGTGTCCAAATTGGGCCCAAAGTGTCAATATTTTGTGTGACCACCATTATTTTCCAGCACTGCCTTAACCCTCTTGGGCAAGGAGTTTACCAGAGCTTCACAGGTTGCCACTGGAGTCCTCTTCCACTCCTCCATGACAACACAGAACTGGTGGATGTTAGAGACCTTGCGCTCCCCCACCTTCCATTTGAGGATGCCCCACAGATGCTCAATAGGGTTTAGGTCTGGAGACATGCTTGGCCAGTCTATCACCTTTACACTCAACTTCTTTAGCAAGGCAGTGGTCACCATGGAGGTGTGTTTGGGGTCGTTATCATGTTGGAATACTGCCCTGCAGTCCAGTCTCCGAAGGGAGGGGATCATGCTCTGCTTCAGTATGTCACAGTACATGTTGGCATTCATGGTTCCCTCAATAAACTGTAGCTCCCCAGTGCCGGCAGCACTCATGCAGGCCCAGACCATGATACTCCCACCACCATGCTTGACAGTAGGCAAGACACACTTGTCTTTGTACTACTCAC
Organism: Bombina bombina; assembly: GCF_027579735.1. Lineage (NCBI taxonomy): Eukaryota > Metazoa > Chordata > Amphibia > Anura > Bombinatoridae > Bombina > Bombina bombina. The sequence continues at coordinate 185,407,643 of NC_069499.1, read as the reverse complement.
CTGGTTGCCGCCACACATGCTTGACACCATCTGAACCAAATAAGTTTATTTTGGTCTCATTGGACCACAGGTCATGGTTCCAGTAATCCATGTCCTTAGTCTGCTTGTCTTCAGAAACTGCTGGATTTCTTGTGCATCATCTTTAGAAGAGGCTTCCTTCTGGGACAATAGCCATGCAGACCAATTTAATGATGTGTGCGGCGTATGGTCTGAGCACTAAAAAGCTGAGCCCCACCCTCTCAACCTCTGCAGCAATACTGGCAGCACTCATACATCTATTTTCAATAGACAACCTCTGGATATGACGCTGAGCACGTGCACTCAACTTCTTTGGTAGACCATGGCGAGGCCTGTTCTGAGTGGACCTGTCATGTGAAACCGCTGTATGGTCTTGCGCACCGTGCTGCGGCTCAGTTTCAGGGTCTTGACAATCTTCTTATAGCCTAGGCCATCTTTATGTAGAGCAACAATTCTTTTTTCAGATCCTCAGAGAGTTCTTTGCCATGAGGTGCCATGTTGAAGGTGCCATGTTGAACTTCCAGTGACCAGTATGAAAGAGTATGAGAGCGATAACACCAAATGTAACAAACCTGCTCCCCATTCACACCTGAGACCTTGTAACACTGAGTCACATGACACCGGGGAGGGTAAATGGCTAATTGGGCCCAATTTGGACATTTCCACTTAGGGGTGTACTCACTTTTGTTGCCAACAGTTTAGACATTAATGGCTGTGTGTTGAGTTATCTTGAGGGGACAGCAAATTTACACTGTTATACAGGCTATACACTCACTACTTTACATTGTAGCAAAGTGTAATTTCTTCAGTGTTGTCACATGAAAAGATATTATAAAATATTTACACAAATGTGAGGGGTGTGCTCACTTTTGTGAGATACTGTATATATATATATATATATATATATATATATATATATATATATATATATATATATATATATATAGTCTTAAAATGCCATTATCTAACAGATTAGACCATGCAATTTTTTACTCTAATGGCCCTTTTAAGATAACTGGTCACAATGTAAGTTACTTGATCAGACTACCTGCAAGCATACACTAAAACTAATGTAAATAAATTAAACTCCATTTTTTTCCCCAACAACAAATATTCTGGTAACAGAAGCAGTTCAGTAAAACTTGTTTAAACCTTCCCCCCAACTTAGAGGCTGTGATCAACACTAGAACTAAACATATAAATACATTCAAGGTTCAGTACTAAATTTGTTTCACTCAGAAGGTCCTGAACAAATATCTTTAAATATTACAATACAAAACAAACTTTAAAATTTACTAGTTTTATAATCTCTCTCCATAATATTAGAATATTGGAGGAGATTGTGTGTGTACCTTCTATCAGTTGCACTTTATTTGATGCTTGATTGCATAGCATTCGTTGTCAAAGAACTAAAAGTCTATCCCCTTGGTGCATTTTTTTAACTTATTTTAAAGCTTTATTGTCATATTAGCAGGATTATAATGAAACAAAAATAATTACATTAAATATATACTCTATATAAAACAGTGAGCAAGAAAAACGATATCCAGTAAACTGGCCAATAAAGTATAGGCAGTTAATAAGGGACCTCCCAGGTCTGTTTAGCAGTAGAAAGGCTGCCATAACTAAGCTGTCCAGGTGAAAAGGTATAGACCACTAAGTGCATTTTTTTTTTCACTTATACCTACTGGTGTTTTCACTTATACCT